>NW_007195595.1:0-8760 GCF_000164805.1 Carlito syrichta | reverse complement strand
CACCTCAGCCTCCCAAAGGCGCAGGATTACAGGCTGAGCCACCGAGCCCAGCTCTGAAGTGATTTTTAATTGATGTTCTCATTTTCTTTGAGAAGTTATAAGGTTAACAGTCTCCAAAGTGGAATGCATATATCCCAGGGGTGTGAGAAGAAAACATTAGAATTTCGAAGTAGATTAAGGCCACAAGTCACACTCCACATTGAAGTGTCCTAAAGTGGCCTTGGGAAGGCAAGCCTCAAGTAAATAATAAGAAAATAGCTGGGTGCTATGGCTCACACCTGTAATCCCAACATTTTCGGAGGTAGAGGTAAGAGGATTGCCTGAGCCCAGGGGTTCGAGACCAACCTGGGCAACTTGGCATGACCCCATTTCTACAATAAATCAAAAAATTAGCCAGGCGTGGTGGTGCACACCTGTGGTTCCAGCTACTCAGGAGGATGAAGCAGAAGGATCGCCTGAGCCCAGCAGGTCGAGCCTGCAGTTACCATGAGCGTGCCATTGCATTGCCTGGGTGACAGAGTGAGACTCTGACTCAAAACAAAAAGAAAATAGCAGAAGTGACCATTTCAATTATGATACATCCTTATCCCTAGCAACATTACGAGGTTAAAAAAGGTAATCTAATCACATCTGATAAGAAGTCAGATAAGAAATCCTTAAAGGTCAAGGAAGTCATTGGGAATGCAGGTTGAGGTTCATTCTCACCGCAGACAGACCTCACTCAAAGTACATCATACTTTGTGATGCGAGTGATAGTACTATTACAAATACCTATAAATAAAATAAAATACAAAAACTATAATAATATAATCATGTAGCAAGTAAATATAATGATGCCTATATTTTATATGCATGTGCAAAATACAAATATGCCTCGATTAAAGGTGGGCGATCTGCGATGTTTTGCTTCAGGGTAGCAAAAAGTCAGAAGAGCCTGGTGTCAGCCAGTGTCCCAACAATGCCCTGGCACACAGACTCCTGGAGATATTAAAGCCATGACTCTCCCAGTCCCTGCACTAACAGATGCCCTGGTTACTGGAAGTTTTCCACTCCCTTGGCAACACGAGTTGACAGAGTCTTCACCAGTTACAGGCCTTGGGTGTCTGTGTTTACCTGGCATCATTGGTCATTGTTTGCACCAAACCTGTTTAGGTTTTACTTATCATTGTTATTTGAGTAATTTATTTATCTTTTAATTAAAACAATTTGTTTTTGAGTTGGAGTCTCACTCTGTCACCCAGGCTGGAGTGCAGTGGCATGATCACGGCCACCACAGCCTCCACCTGCTGGGCTCAGGTGATCCTTCCGCCTCAGCCTTCCAAGTACCTGGGACTACAGGTGTGTGCCACCACACCCGGCTTAATTTTTTGATTTATTGTAAAGACAAGATCTCACCAAGTTGCCCAGGCTGGTCTCGAACATGTGGGCACAGGCAATCCTCTTGCCTCCACCTCCCAAAGTGCTGAGATTACAGGCATGAGCCACCGTGCCTGGCTGATTTACGTATTTTTAAGCGAAATAAAATGTTATTTGTAAGCACTCTCTGCTTTAACTGGCTTCTTTTGACCAACCAACTCTTAGTCTTGCTTGCATTATATAGGAGCATTTCTATTCAATACAATACTCAATACTGTTTTTCAGGGGCCAGGGGAAAGGGGTTTTGTTTATTTGCTTTTTGTCAAAGTAGGTTTGGGAAATTCAGGGTAAATATTGTTAAGAAGTTTCCTCACAGTCTTTACCATCCTACTGTGCATTATGTATCTTCAGAGGAGAAAGAGAACATGCAATATTCTTCTGCTTACTTTTTATTTTATTAATTATTCTAAAATTTATGTAGCTGGGTGCAGTGGCTCACGCCTGCAATCCCAGCACTTTGGGAGGCGGAGGCGAGAGGATTGCCTGAGCTAAGGGTTCAAGACCAGTCTGGGCAACTTGGCAAGACCTTGTCTCTACAATGCATCAAAAAATTAGCCGGGGGTGGTGGTGCAGACCTGTGGTTCCAACTACTTTGAAGGCTGAGGTGTAAGGATTGAGGCAGAATGCCCAGCAGGTGGAGGCTGTGGTGGCCGTGAGCGTGCCACTGCACTCCAACCTGGGCGACAAAGTGAGACTCCTATTCAAAAAAAAAAAATGTATTTGACCACAGAAACTTTTTCTCCCCTTGGGAACGTTTATCATCAATTCAAGGAATGAGTGTTCTGGAGAGCATTTTGAATACCATAGGCATACAAGGTACATACATAGACTGAATCAGTCTTTCAACCTACCTGTCGATTGGGGCCCCTGGTACATTGGGAGAACCAGCTTGATTGGCAGTTGTGTGGCCTCAGGTTTCAGTTCTGCCTGGGCTTAGGACCCGGAAACCACTCAGCACCAAGGGCTTGTGGTTGTGTTAGGGAAGTGAGATGTTACCCAGCCAAGATGTCCTTCCTGGAGGGAGGTGTTACTCAGAGAGGGAGGGAGGGGAAGTGGTTTCACCAACAGGAAGTCAAAGTTTTCTCTAGTTAAATGACCTGGGAACAGAGTAAGAGAGGCAGCAGACAGAATGCTAATTTAACGCCCAGTGTGCTGTCTCCTTCCCACTTCATGCTTCTGTCCAAAACTGCTGCTTCATCTTAAAGAAACCAGGCCCACACACACACCAAAAATGAGACAAGTTTGAAGACAGCCAACTCCTCACTGCCAGGAACTGCCTCTCAAGATGAATTCCACTCTCCCTGTCTTCCCCGACTCCCACCTGCAGGTGCAGATGCATGTCTGAACTTGAATTCCCAAGCCAGGAGAGTGCTGCTCACCAGTAAAATACTTCCCTTCTTCAGCTGAGCTCAGAGCTAAGCCCCAAACCACCTCTGCAGGCATTTGCCGGGTGACAGTCCCCATCCTGGAGGTGTGTAACAGACATGGTCTCTCACCAGGCTTATCTGTGAGCTGGAGACCTCATAATGGAACCCTGGAAAAAGTATCCGGCTTCTTGTCTGAAAAACATCTGAGACACTCATGAGCTCTGTCTTGTCAAGTCTTGGTTTAGACTTTAAAAAGTCTTAAAACATCTTAAGCCGTGAGAATTTCTGGACACACAAACCCTCGGATTTTCCACTTCAACTGTGCTGGGATGGTGGTGATGGGTCTTCTGGCCTTTATTTCCTAAAGGAAAAGCAAAACCAGATGTGTGTGTTTATTATGGAAAACAGTCAATCGTAGAAGAAATGTGGAATTTCATTTCTAAATCCCCAGGAACTAGCATAATGTGTGTGAGCACCAGAGGCCCTGGCTCTGTCCTCACCACACTGCTGGGTGGACTTTTCTGATGCTTACTTTCAGGTGCACGGGGCCTCCTGTGGAAAAGCTGAGCGGGACAGTGGCATCATTCATCATAGCTAAAAAGTTAAATCAACCCAAATCTCCATCAGTTGCTGAATGGGTAAATGAAACATGGGCACATCTATGCAACAGAGTAAATTATATTATTGAGCAATAAAAAGAAATCAGGTGCTGGTATATGCTACAGCATGGATGAATCTAGAAAACATTACGCTAAGTGAAAGAAGTCAGTTACAAAGGACCACGAATTGTACGAAGATTCTGGTTATTAGAAAGGTCCAAAATGGACAAATCTTCATAGTCAGATGGTAGATTAGTGATTTAGTGTTGATGATGGCACAATTCTGTGAACATACTAAAATAATTGAATCGTATACTTCAAATGGGTGAATTTTATGACATGTAAGTTATTTTTCATGAAGATATATATATATATATTAAAAAGAAAAGAATACGGAGTGGGCAGTTAGGAACTCTCATTTGAAATTAGAAAGAGCTGGGGGTGGGGTGGCCTGGCGGGTGCCCTGGCTGATGACCAGCATACCCACAACAGAAACGGGAGTGCAGTAGGGCTTGTCAATTAGGTCTAACTCTGTAGGTTCCTTCAAGACTCCCCGGGACTAGGCATGAGAAGGTAGGCCCTATCTGGTCAGTTCTTACTGATGTAATTAACATGAACACATGTTTTGCTCCTTTACAAGGAAGTCAAGGGGTGTGATATTTTGATGTTGTCCCAGCACTGTCATATTATTTTTAAATTTTATTTTTTTAACAGGTAATACAAGCTGGACACAGTGACTCACACCTGTAATCTTAGCACTTTGGAAGGTGGAGGCGAGAGGATCGCCTAAGCCCACAGGTTCAAGACCAACCTGGGCAATATGACGAGACCTCTTCTCTACACTAAATCAAAACATTAGCTGGGCATAGTGGTGCACACCTGTAGTTCCAGCTACTTGGAAGACTGAGCAGAAGGATCGCCTGAGCCTAGCAGGTTGAGGCTGTGGTGACCCTGAGCGTGCCACTGTACTCCAGTCTGGGTGACAGAGTGAGACTCGGACAAAAACAAAAACAGGTAATACATCATAAGGTTTAAAACTCCAAAGGATATACAAAATATACATTTAGCTGGGTGCAATGGTTCACATCTGTAATCCCAGCACTTTGGAGGCTGAGGCAAGCGGATGGCCTAAGCCCAGGAGTTTGAGACTAGCCTGGGCAACTTGTCAAGACCTTGTCTCTCCAATAAATAAAAAAACTAGCCATGTGTGGTGGCACATGCCTGTAGTCCCAGCTACGTGAAAGGCTGAGGCAGAAGGATCACCTGAGCCCAGCAGGCCAAGGCTGCGGTAGCTGTGACTTTGCCACTGTACTCCAGCCTGGGCAACAGAGTGAGAATCCAACTCAAAAAATATATACATAGAAGTCTTATTGCCATCACTGACCTCCATGTGCCCCATTCTTTCACTTGTATGAAACTGCATGTTCTTACTCATAATGGACCCTGAATACCTATCATAATACTACAAGAAAAGGGTTGACAGTAGCTGGACATGCCAGGGGAGGGAGAGGCACATGACATCCATAAGGTTGCCTGATCCTAATCCAGGCAAAGTGAGGTCCAATGGGAGGGCCAAAACTTCACTTATGTACACAGTCCTGAATTATACTTTTGAAAAAACAAAAACAAAAAAAGGCCAGGCTCAGTGGCTCACTCTATAATCCCAGCACTTTGGGAGGCCAAGGCAAGTGGATTGCCTGAGCCTGCAAGTTCGAGACCAGCCCAGGCAACTTGGTGAGACCTCATCTCTACAATAAAATCAAAAATTGCCGGGCATGGTAGGGCATTCCTATAGTTCTGGCTACATGGAGGCTGAGGCGGAAGGATCTCCGGAGCCCAGTAGGTCAATGCTGGGGTGGCCGTGAGTGTGCCACTGCATTCCAGCCTGGGCAACAGAGTGAGGTTCCAACTCAAAAAAAAAGAAAAAAGGAAAAAAAAGCCAGGCATGGTGGCATGTGCCTGTAGTTCCAGTTGCTTAGAAGGCTAAGGCGGAAGGATCACCTGAGCCTAGCAGGTCAAGGCTGCAGTGACCCATGATTATGCCACTGCACTTCAGCCTGGGGGACAGAGTGAGACAGCAACTAAAAAAAAAAAAAAAAAAGTGGATTATCTGCTTCTCCTAGGCTAAAGTAGTTCCACTAATCCTCCTAAAGCAGGGAGTCCCTGATCTATCCCAGAGTTCCAAGGAAAGGGTGAAGCTTCTGCTGTGTGTCATTCTCTGGCTCTTCGTGAGCCACTATCCTCCTGCCTTCCTCTCTAGGGAAGTGGTTCAGAAATGAGAGGACACCCCTACACTTACCTGTTGCCCCAAGGATGCTGGAGGTTCTAGTCTGCTCAGGCTGTCATAACAAAACACCATAGATAAGTGACTTAAACCAGGAGTCCTCAACCCCCAGGTCATGGTCCGGTACCAATCCATGGCCTCTTAGAAACTGGGCCACAAAGCAGGAAGGCAAACGAGCAAAGCTTCATCTGTATTTACAGCCACTCACCATTGCTTACATTACTGCCTGAGCTCCATCCCCTGTCAGATCAGCTGTGACATTAGATTCTCATAGGAGCAGGAACCCTATTACGAACTGTGCAAGCATGGGATCTAGGTTGTGGATCCTTATGAGAATCTAATGCCTGATGATCTGAGGTGGAGCTGAGACAGTGATGCTAGCACTAGGGAGTGGCTGCAAATACAGATTAACATTAGCAGTGAGGTTTGACTGCACAGAGACTGTAATACATCAATTGCTTGTAGACTCCTATCAAAACCCTGTCCATGAGTGGCAAGTGAGTGGATGTACTTCAATTGTACAGCTGCATCTGGTGGGAGGCTTTAAGTTCAAATCCAACACTTATTTTAGACCATGTGTGACCCTTCCGTTATTTTATTTACCACTTCCATCCACACCTTTTTTTTCAAATGGTGAGTTGTATAATTATTTCATTATATATTACAATGTAATAATAATAGAAATAAAGTGCACCATAAATGTTATGCGCTTGAATCATCCCAAACCATCCCCCGCCACACCCCAGTCCATGGAAAAATTGTCTTCCATGAAACCGGCCCCTGATGCTAAAAAGGTTGGGGACCACTGGCTTAAACAACAGAGATGTATCTTCTCACAGTTCTGGAAGTCAAAAATCTGAGGTCAGGGTGCCAGCATGGTTTGTTTTTGGTGAGGGCTCTCTTCCTGGCTTGCAGGTGGAGGCCGCCTCACTGTGTCCTCTCATGGCGGAGAGAAAGAGAAAGATCTCTTTATCATCTTATAAGGCTACAGTCTTACTGGAATAGGGCCCCACTCTCATGACCTTGTTTTAATCTTCATTCCCTCTAAAAGATCCTATCTCTAGATGTGGTCACATTGAGGCTTAGGGTTTCCACATATGAATTTGGGGGAGACACAATCAGTCTATGGCATTGGCTCAGCAGCTGCACTTACTAACAATCGAGCTGTTTTATTGCACATCATCAGCTATAAACCACTCAGAACACAATGTTTCATAGCAAGATTCCTGCCAGAGCCTAACAGGAAGACAGCCAGTCCGATCCCTTCCTCCTCTCTATTCATATTGAATGGAGTTCTGTTATGGTCCGAGTAACGCTCAGCTGCTCTCCCTTGATACCATTAAATCAAAGGGGTAGGGAACTGGTAGAAAGAAGTTTATTTCTGAGTTCGAATCCAGGACGCAGAGCCGGACTTGAGGTCTTTCTAAAATGGTTCTGCCCACCCTTTAGGTCTTGCAGTCCACTTTTATAAGTCCAGAGTTGTTGGTACCTATACATTAGCCAAGTGACCAGCAGGGCATTGTGTAGAGCTTAAGTTACAGCTGCATTTTACATTTAGACAGTGATATTTAGAGTAAAGGAAGTTTATCACGCATTTAAAAAGTTATACAAATCAAAAGACACAATTACATCAATGCAAAAGTTATGCAAATCACAAGACTTATGACTGATACTATATCACATTGATACTACATTGTTCAAACCTAAGAAAGGCCAGGTGCGGTGGCCTGTAATCCTAGCACCTTGTGAGGTAGAGGCGAGAGGATTGCCCAAGGCCATGGGTTCAAGACCAGCCTGGGCAACTTGGCAAGACCTTGTCTCTACAATAAATAAAAAATTAGCCAGGTGTGGTGGTACTTGCCTGTAGTTCCAGCTACTTGGAAGGCTGAGACAGAAGGATCACCTGAGTCCAGCAGGTCAAGACTGCTGAGGCCATGAACATGCCGCTGCACTCCAGCTGGGACGACAGAGTGAGACTCTGACTCAAAAAAAAAAAAAAAAAAAGAAAGGAGTAAATAGGAATTCACATCTTTGGGCATAGTCTGCAGGGAAGTCAAGAATCCCCTAAAGCTACTTACTGGGTGTACACCTAAGGCAAGGAGACTCTCAGTAATGTGCTCAGAAACCCTTGCCCTGCCCTTCTCTAGGGACTGTGGCAATATGGATGGATAGTAGCAGGTCTCTATATCAGTTCCTCAGTGGTGACTCATCTGCAGTGTCTTGGTCAAACTCTACTCTGAGACAACCTGACAGCACAAATCCTTGGTTCAGCTTCCTAAGTAACTCTTGCCCGGAACAGTTTGGTCAGCAGGTTTTGTATCTGCGACCACCCACTGTCCTGCTGGCCCAACTCCCCTTGGTGTTGACAAGGAAGGCGTAGCCCAAGGCATACAGGTGTCCACGGGGTGAAGCCCCAGGGAAGAAGGACAAGGCTCCAGGGGTCGCTGGTGCGACTTCCTTGTTACATGTGTCGGAATCCTTGTCTGTGTAGATGACATTTTAATGCAAAATCTTTTCCAAAAGTTAGGTTTTGGAAGGCAAAATGGACCCAGAGCCATTTGATTCCTTGACTTGTGTCGGCAGTTGCAGGAGACGCTGGATGAGAATCAGCTGAATTTGATCCAGAAGGTGTGTGAGCTCATCGGCGAAGTGAGAACCAAAGGGATTGACACTCTGAAGGACCTACAGAAAAAATGGGGCTCTACCGGGCCTGACACAGGAGTGAAAGGAATCCCGGCCAGAGTATGTGATTTCACGCCGCCTTGGGGTCACGCTTCATCCCAGCACCTGACCCTGCCGTTCACCCCTCTGAATCACACTATAGTCTGATTTCCCCGAGAAGCCATTGCATCAGGCATTTTAAGGGGGCATTGGGGCTCTTGGCACCGTGGCATCATCTTCTGGAAGGTATGTTAGGATTCATGCCCTTCCCAGAGACATGTTAGGGGTGGCCTTCTTAGCAGAAGGACGATGGCGCCAGTGAGAGTCGGTACCCTTTGAGGCCAAGAGATTTATTAGAGCAGCGGCTACAGGGAGAGGGAAGGAGGTCTGTAACCGCCTGGTGGGAAAAGGGAGTGAGAGAGAGAGGGCAAGA
>NW_007195594.1:0-727 GCF_000164805.1 Carlito syrichta | reverse complement strand
GACTTGCTAACATAACACAACCTCCCAAAGTTGGAACAAGAAGACTCTGAGACACTAACAACCCAGGAAATTGACTCCATCATAAGAAAACTACCTACAAAAAAATAGCCCTGGACCAGATGATTTTCCAAAAGAATTCTATAAAAGGTACAAGGAGGAACTGATACCAAACCTATTGAAAGTATTCCAGGCAATTGAGAAAGATGGAATTCTCTCCAAATCATTTTAAGAAGCTAACATCACATTGATATCCAAACCAGGTAAAAAAAAAGAGAACTACAGGTCAATATCCCTAATGACCATAGATGCAAAAATTCTCAATAAGATTCTAGTAAATTGGAATCAACAATATATCTCAAATATCATCTACCATGACCAAGTAGGCTTCATCCCCAAGATGCAGGACTGGTTCAACATCCATAAGACCATAAATGTAATTAAATGCATCTACAGACGTAAAAATAATAATCACAGCCAGGCTCGGTGGCTCAGCCTGTAATCCCGCGCCTTTGGGAGGCTGAGGTGAGTGGATCGCCTGAGCCCGCGGGTTCGAGACCCGCCTGGGCAACGAGACCTCATCTCTACAATAAATCAAAAAACCAGCTGGGCGTGGTAGCGCCTGCCTGTAATTCCGGCTACTCGGAAGGCTGAGGCGGAAGGATCACTGGAGCCCAACAGGTCGAGGTTGCGGTGGCCGGGAGCGGCCACTGCACTCCAGTCTGGGCGA
>NW_007195593.1:0-1779 GCF_000164805.1 Carlito syrichta | reverse complement strand
CTTCCGATCCATGAGCATGGGATATTTTTCCACTTGTTTGTGTCAGCTTTGATTTCTTTGAGCAGTGTTTTGTAATTTTCATTGTAAAGGTCTTTCAAATCTCTGGTTAGGAAGATGCCAAGGTGTTTCATTTTTTTTGTGGCTATTGTGAATGGAATTGTGTTTTTTATTATTGGTGTAGAGAAATGCGATTGTCTTTTGTACATTTATTTTGTATCCTGAGACTTTGCCAAAGGCCTTTATCAATGTAAGGAGGCTTTTGACAGATTCTCTTGGGTTTTCAAGGTACACAATCATATCATCTGCATAGAGAGATAACTTGACTTCCTCTTTTCCTATTTTAATACCTCTGATTGCCTCCTCTTCTCTGATTGCTCTAGCCAGGACTTCCCATACTATGTTGAACAGGAGGGGTGAGAGTGGGCATCCTTGTCTCGTTCCAGTTTTCAGGGGAATTGGTTTCAATTTTTGTCCATTTAGGAGTATGCTGGCTGGGGGTTTCTCATAGATGGCTTTACTATTTTGAGGTATGTCCCCCGTATGCCTAGATGTCAAGGGTTTTATCAAGAAGAGGTGCTGGATTTTATCAAAAGCTTTTCTGCATCTAGTGATATGATCATGTGGTTTTTGTTTTGACATCTGTTGATGTATTTAATTATATTTATGGTTTTACGAATGTTGAACCAGCCTTGCATCCCAGGAATGAAGCCTACTTGGTCATGGTGGATGATTTTTGAGATGTATTGCTGAATCCGGTTTGCTAGGATCTTGTTGAGAATTTTTGCATCTATGTTCATCAAAGATATTGGCCTGTAGTTCTCTTTCTTTGTTGGATCTTTACCTAGCTTGGGTATCAATGTGATGTTGGCTTCGTAAAATGATTTGGGGAGAGTTCCATCTTTGTCAATCGCCTGGAATACCTTCACTAGGATTGGTATCAGCTCCTCCTTGAATGTCTTGTAGAATTCTGCTGGAAAGCCATCTGGACCAGGGCTTTTTTTTGTAGGAAGTTTTCTTATTGTGTGGTCTATTTCCTTGATTGTTATTGGTCTATTTAGGGTTTCAATTTCTTCTTGTTCCAAACTAGGTAGGTTGTGTGGTGTCAGAAAGTCCTCCATTTCCTTCTGGTTTTCAAGTTTGTTTCCATACAAGTGTACGTAGTAGTCTCTAATGATCTTTTGTATTTCTTCAGGGTCAGAGATGACTTCATCTTTTGTGTTTCTGATTATGCTTATTTGGTTTTTTTCTCGTTTTTTCTTGGTCAGTCTAGCTAGGGGACCATCGATCTTGTTTACCCTTTCTAAGAACCAGATTTTTGTTTCATTGATTTTTTGTATTATCTTTTTTGTCTTCTATGTCCTGGATTTGGGCTTTTATTTTGGTGATCTGGATTCTTCTGCTGAAATTAGGGTTTTTGTGGTCTTGCTTTTCCAGCTTCTTTAGGTGGCTTGTTAGGTTGTCAATTTCTGTTCCTTCCATTTTCCTCATGTGTGTTTGTAGGGATATAAATTCCCCTCTTATTACAGCTTTTAAGGCATCCCAGAGATTTTGGTAAGATGTTTCTTTATTTTCGTTTGTTTCCAGGTATCTTTTGATCTCTGTTTTGATGTCATCATCGACTCAGGAGTTATTTAGCATCATGCTGTTTAGTGTCCATGTGTTTGTGGGTTTTGGGGGGACCTTGTTGGTGTCAATGTTTATTTTTATTCCACTGTGGTCTGAGAAGGTGTATGGTAGAATTTCAGTCCTTTTAAATTTGCTTATACTTGATTTGTGTCC
>NW_007195592.1:0-823 GCF_000164805.1 Carlito syrichta | reverse complement strand
AACAAAGATCTGAGTATCACATGTTCTCACTCATATAGTGGACCTTGGTCATCCAACGTACTACCATAAGAAAATGTCTGACAGTGGTGGGAAACTATGGGGTGGGGGAAGGGGATGGGACTAATGGTAGTAAACATCTGTCTGGGGACGGGGAGACACCTCTTATCAACAAGGGGGCCTGAATGAAGCCTATCTGTATGCCTAACCCTTAACTGTACCCCATAATATCATAACAAAAAATATTGATTTAAAAAAAAAAAAAGAAGCACAAGTCTGCTAAGGCTGATTTCAGAGTTGTTTCCAAAATCCCAAACAGCCTCTCAAAATGTAAATGATCTGACTGCAGTCGCTGAAGAGCATGACTGCTACGTTGAGAAGCAGAGAACAGTTGGGAGAGGATGTCTGACTTGAGAGATGGGGCGGCCTGGGTAAGTCACTCAGTCCACCGAGTTTCACTCTCTCGCCTGTGAAATGGGGACGACGAAGTTATGTCTGTCTCCTGGGGCTGCTGTGAGCCTCACAGGTGCTAATTCTTACGGGAAGTGCTCAGAATGGTGCCTGGCACCCAGGAAGCGCTCAGCATCGCCTCACATGTAACTAAGAAGTCAATGGCATTTATATGCTGGGAAGTACACAACTCAAAATGAGAGCAAGAGCAAACTATTTTTTCTTTACTATCCTTCAATACAAGCCACATCTACCAAATTCTGACCCACTCCTGAAAAAAGAGAACCAGGAAAGCCAGACCTGCTTTGTGTGTGCTGAAACTCACGAAGGCAAGAACAGCCAAACAAGGACTCAGAAGGGGCCCGCACTGCCTCCC
>NW_007195591.1:0-745 GCF_000164805.1 Carlito syrichta | reverse complement strand
CCTACTTAATAAATACCTGCCCTGTCCCAGAATGTAATACGATAGCTGTAACTGTAGAGAAGGTTTGCCTGGGCTCCCTGCTTCAGAATTACTTCTTAGACTCCCAAAGGAATGCCACCATCTTGTTTACATTCCATTTCGGTCCTTGAAACAACACCACAAAGGGGCATCAATCCGCTTGTCATTCCTACTTGGTCCTGAGAGCAACACCACAAAAGGGCGTCAGCACGCCAGTCATTCCTACTCGGTTCTATTCCAACAGAAGCTGCACTGACACTGGGTCCTGTCCGGTGCCGAAGGCATCATTTACATGCTTCTGTATCATAATTTTTCTTTGGAGTAGGAGTCTCACTCTGTCATCCAGACTGCATTGTAGTGGCACGCTCCAGGTCACCGCAGCCTCGACCTGCTGGGCTCTGGCGATTCTTCCACCTCAGTCTTCCAAGTAGCTGGAATTACAGGCGTGAGCCACCACGGCCAGCTAATTTTTGATTTATTGTAGAGATGAAGTTTTACCAAGTGTCGGGGTGGGTCTCGAACCCGTGGGCTCAGGCGATCCACTCGCCTCGGCCTCCCAAAATGCTGGGATCACGGTCTCAGTCACCGAGCCCGTCCTACCAAAAAAAATTTCTTTTGCATATAATTTAAAAAACGGATCTGTCTTTATAATTTTATGCTATTAAACAGACCACTCACTATCATTATTTTCTTTTATTTTTGGAGACAGAGTCACCCTCTGTCATGC
>NW_007195590.1:0-740 GCF_000164805.1 Carlito syrichta | reverse complement strand
TAGGATGATGCCAAGGTATTTCTTTTCGGTGGCTATTGTGAATGGGATTATGCTTTTCATTTGGGTTCTGTTGCTTATTATTGGTGTAAAGAAATACGATTGTCTTTTGCACGTTTATTTTATACCCTGAGACTTTGTCAAAGTCCTTTATCAGTGCAAGTAGGTTTTTGACAGATTCTCTTTGATTTTTCAGTTATAGAATCACGTTGTCTGTAAAGAGGAATAACTTGACTTTCTCTTTTCCTATTTGGATATCCCTAATCTCCTTCTCTTGTCTGATTGCTCTGGCTAGGTCTTCCGAATCTATGTTGAACAAGAGGGGTGAGTGGGCATCCTTGTCTTGTTCCAGTTTTCAGGGGAAGTGTTTCCAATTTCTGTGTGTTCACCAGTATGCTGGCTGTGGGTTTATCATAGATAGCTCTTACTATTTTGAGGCATGTTCCATCTATGCCTAGATGTTTGAGGGTTTGTATTTTATCAAAAGCTTTTTCTGCATTTAATGATATAATCATGTGGCTTTTATTTTTTTATGTCTGTTGATGTATTTAATGACATTTATGGTTTGACAAATGTTGAACCAGCCCTGCATCCCTGGGATGAAGCCTACTTAGTCATGGTGGACTATTTTTTTAGGTATGCTGTTGAATCCAGTTTGCTAGGATCTCGTTGAGAATTTCAGCATCTATGTTCATCAAGAATATTGGCCTGTAGCTCTCTTTCTTTGTTGGATCTTTACCTGG
>NW_007195589.1:0-790 GCF_000164805.1 Carlito syrichta | reverse complement strand
TTTTTTCGGTGGCTATGTGAATGGGATTATGCTTTTCATTTGGGTTTCTGTTGCTTATTTATTGGTGTAAAGAAATACGATTGTCTTTTGCAAGTTTATTTTATACCCTGAGACTTTGTCAAAGTCCTTTATCAGTGCAAGTAGGTTTTTGACAGATTCTCTTTGATTTTTCAGTTATAGAATCATGTTGTCTGTAAAGAGGAATAACTTGACTTTCTCTTTTCCTATTTGGATATCCCTAATCTCCTTCTCTTGTCTGATTGCTCTGGCTAGGTCTTCCGAATCTATGTTGAACAAGAGGGGTGAGTGGGCATCCTTGTCTTGTTCCAGTTTTCAGGGGAAGTGTTTCCAATTTCTGTGTGTTCACCAGTATGCTGGCTGTGGGTTTATCATAGATAGCTCTTACTATTTTGAGGCATGTTCCATCTATGCCTAGATGTTTGAGGGTTTGTATTTTATCAAAAGCTTTTTCTGCATTTAATGATATAATCATGTGGCTTTTATTTTTTTATGTCTGTTGATGTATTTAATGACATTTATGGTTTGACAAATGTTGAACCAGCCCTGCATCCCTGGGATGAAGCCTACTTAGTCATGGTGGACTATTTTTTTAGGTATGCTGTTGAATCCAGTTTGCTAGGATCTCGTTGAGAATTTCAGCATCTATGTTCATCAAGAATATTGGCCTGTAGCTCTCTTTCTTTGTTGGATCTTTACCTGGCTTGGGTATCAATGTGATGTTAGCTTTGCAAAATGATTTGGGGAGAGTCCATCTTTCTCAATCACCTGG
>NW_007195588.1:0-708 GCF_000164805.1 Carlito syrichta | reverse complement strand
CCGCTCCCGGCCACCGCAGCCTCCACCTGCTGGGCTCCGGCGATCCTTCCGCCTCAGACTTCCAGGTAGCTGGAACTACAGACGCGTGCTACCACGCCCGGCTAATTTTTGATTTGTTGTAGAGATGAGGTCTCGTCAAGTTGCCCAGGTGGGTCTGGACTCTGCAGGCTCAGGCAATCCACTCACCTCGGCCTCCCAAAGTGCTGGGCTTACAGGCTGTGCCACCGAGCCCGGCCTATTTGTATTCTTAAAAAAAAAAAAGTGGTGCTCCTCTTCTGCCAGCCAGAAAAAGCCAAGGACAAAGTGAAAAGCTGCAGCACCTGCTGTTGAACCAGGGACCTGGACACCCGCTCACAAGCCACACTTAGACAGCCTCTCCCAGCATTTTCTTGCAGGGGGTTGGGGGGTTGTTGATTAAAAAGAAGAAAAGAGAAGAAAGAGAAAATGGTGCTTAGTTTCTGCATCCCAGGATTCGCAAGGATCCAAGCCCAGATGCTGTGGCACCAACCACTGCACCAGGAGAGACCTGGCTGCTAGCACCCTAGCCCTCATTCAGTCAGCCTCTCACACACCCACTCGCTCACCAGCACACACACAACATTTTCCATATACTCACTCACTCACACGGGGACTCGCATAGTCTGATTGGCTCAGCCACCATCTTCCCTGTCTCTCCAAGTTTCTCTTTTTTAACAAATTCTTTGGTAG
>NW_007195587.1:0-791 GCF_000164805.1 Carlito syrichta | reverse complement strand
CAGCAATCTTCCGTCCTCAGTCTGCCAAAGTGCTGGATGAGAGGTGGGAGATTCCATGCCTGGCCTACCCTTAGCAGGAGTCGTTTTGGTGCACAATGAGGTGTGCTTTGATTGCGGGGATACACTTCCTAGCTGTCCATAGCCAACGATTTAGCTTGCTTCCCTTAGGGTTCTATGAGTTTCCTTTCCTTCTCACCACCAACATTCACCACTCAACTTTGCGGAGAGCACCCTGGCATTTGTTCTTGCCACAGAGTCTCCTTGAAAAGTAGCCAGACCTGTGAGTGAGAATTTCAGAGTGCTGTGATCATAGACAGTGCCTCTACTGCGAGGAAAACCTTCTCCAAACCCATGCGCGGGAGCCAACGGGAAGGACAGAGACCCACTTCTCTTGGAGTGACATCCATGCTTCAGGGGTGGGTGCTGAGTGAGGCCAGGTGTCCAGGTCCTAACGGGTGATCGCCACCAGCATGTAACCTCTGCTCTACAAGAAAAGCAGCGTGAAGACAATCTGAACCCCACTGTCCCGGCCTGCCCGGCCCTGCACAGAGCTCCAATCCTGTGAGTGGGCAACAGATGGGGGAAGGAAGCCCCAGCCTCTCGGACTCACTTGCCAGGAACGGAGCCTCCATGACTCAGAGCTGGAAGGAAGAAGACACTGACTCTCCGGTCTGGGAGCTGAGGGAAGACACAGCATCATCTTCTCGGCCACACTCAACCAAGCAGACCTTTCGTCATGTACAGCTCGGGGTGGGGATAGGTCATGGCCATGTGCCACCTACTCTCAATGC
>NW_007195586.1:0-744 GCF_000164805.1 Carlito syrichta | reverse complement strand
GAGCAGCTCAATGGCACCGTGCTGCACCTGGAGTCTGATCTGGCACAGACCCAGACAGAGGGCCAGTGCCAGGCCCAGGAGTACGAGTCCCTGCTGAACATCAAGGTCAAGTCGGAGGCTGAGATAGCCACCTACCAGCACCTACTAGAAGACGGCAAGGACTTCAGTCACAGTGATGGCCTGGACAGCAGCAGCTCCATCCAAACCATCCAAAAGATCACCCACAAGATAGTGGATGGCAAATTGATGTCTGAGACCAATGACACCGAAGTTATGAGGCGTTGAGGTGGCGGGAACAGGGTGTCCTTCGGGGAAGCAGGAAGTCAATAATAAGTTCAGAGGTGAAAGAAAGAAAGAGAGAGAGAGAGAGAGAGAGAGAGAGAGAGAGAGAGAAAGAAATACAGTTTTCCCAATTGTTTTAAAAATAGCCAGAGAAGGTAGTTCACAACCTTAAAAAAAAAATTCTCATCATGAATTTCTTTTTGCTGTACATTTTAAATCTAGCAAATTAAAATTTTTTTAAGCATAAATGATGGTCATTTGTTCAAGAAAGCTATACACGATTGAGTTTAACTCTGCAGGGAAATGGTGACATTTGGATTAATTCAGGCTCATTACTGGGCAGAAATTTTAGGCTGTTGAAAAACTGTATGGCTATCAATAATTTCTCCATAGTTGATGAATCTTTCAGTGTTGATATGCAACCCACACTAAAGGATCAAGTTTATCATGTACCATGAATAA
>NW_007195585.1:0-788 GCF_000164805.1 Carlito syrichta | reverse complement strand
TCCAAAAGTATAGGTAGAATCTAAGAGTCAGTTCATATTATGGTTATCTTACTTGGCTCACAATCAGAGATTGGGTGCATAAACAATAATTTTTCTTATGTAGTTCCACCATCAATTTACATTTGCGTAATTGGGACAATATCTTTTCCTTAATAACAGAAACTAGGCTTTCTATGAAGTAACTGAATACACATGGTTTTTTTTCCAGCTCTCTCCAAAACATCTCATTAAGCACTACTTCAAAGAAAAAAATAAATTATGTTTTCGTCTGCTTAATATTAGTATTTCCAAATAGGAAAAAAAAAACATTAGAATGAACATACTTTGAAAATATATTAATTACTTTAGACATAAAGAGTATCCTTGAAAATAAAAACTGATGTGAACGTGATTCAAATTTAATATATTTAAAATGGAAAGGGAAAATATATTACACATGGATAGAATTATGGAAATGACGCGGGTAGAATTTTCTCCTAGGGATAACTTTAGCATGTTCTCTAAATCCATTTTTTTATAAAAGAACAAGTGGAAATAATATTTTTATATTTCCTTAAACCGATGCAGAGTTTATTCTTAGACTAGTAAATTAAAGCAAGTATTTTTAAAGAATTGGCATATGTTGCTCTTTATTATTATGAACTGTCTCTGCTTAGTTTGGTAATCAAGCATGTTTGTTTCTTGAGTCATTTGACAGTGCTCTCAAATGAATCACCTTAGTATAATCGCTTTCATTCTTATACAGGTATTTTCATTAGATATGTGTTCATTTCTTAGACATGAATATG
>NW_007195584.1:0-1197 GCF_000164805.1 Carlito syrichta | reverse complement strand
AGAATCTAAGAGTCAGTTCATATTATTGGGTATTCTTACTTGGCTCACAATCAGAGATTGGGTGCATAAACAATAATTTTTCTTATGTAGTTCCACCATCAATTTACATTTGCGTAATTGGGACAATATCTTTTCCTTAATAACAGAAACTAGGCTTTCTATGAAGTAACTGAATACACATGGTTTTTTTTCCAGCTCTCTCCAAAACATCTCTTTAAGCACTACTTCAAAGAAAAAAATAAATTATGTTTTCGTCTGCTTAATATTAGTATTTCCAAATAGGAAAAAAAAAACATTAAAATGAACATACTTTGAAAATATATTAATTACTTTAGACATAAAGAGTATCCTTGGAAATAAAAGCTGATGTGAACGTGATTCAAATTTAATATATTTAAAATGGAAATGGAAAATATATTACACATGGATAGAATTATGGAAATGACACGGGTAGAATTTTCTCCTAGGGATAACTTTAGCATGTTCTCTAAATCCATTTTTTTATAAAAGAACAAGTGGAAATAATATTTTTATATTTCCTTAAACCGATGCAGAGTTTATTCTTAGACTAATAAATTAAAGCAAGTATTTTTAAAGAATTGGCATATGTTGCTCTTTATTATTATGAACTGTCTCTGCCTAGTTTGGTAATCAAGCATGTTTATTTCTTGAGTCATTTGACAATGCTCTCAAATGAATCACCTTAGTATAATCGCTTTCATTCTTAGACAGGTATTTTCATTAGATATGTGTTCATTTCTTAGACATGAATATTTATTTTCAGCAGGCAGAGTGAAAAAATATCAACAACATGAGATTAGTGTCAATAGACGAGTGGTGTTCTTAAAACAGACTTAGTAATATATCTTGAATACATTGTCATGTGCTTAAGTTTCAGTTTCTCATCGATGCACTTGAGGGAAAGATATATGTTTAACTGTTGTTTTGGGATCAAATGAGATAATGTATTTGAAAAAACACATACAATTATTATATTCAGGAAGTAACTTAGATAAATAATCCAGCAGGAGTGACCATTTTGTTTTCAGATAGTCAAGACAAATAAAAATAATTAATGTGTAGGTCACAGTCTCATTTCTTTCCTTACTTAACCGTAACTCTATTGACCTAAACAATCACCAGAGGTGTAAGAAGTTGGAAAGGTTACAATAAACTTTTGAAACTGAGCACAATTTG
>NW_007195583.1:0-818 GCF_000164805.1 Carlito syrichta | reverse complement strand
GGTCTTTGGATGGAGTGTTCTGTAGGTATCAATTAAGTCCATTTGGTCCAAAGTTACATTGAGGTTCCGGATCTCCCTTGCTGATTTTTTGTCCTGATGATCTGTCTAGGGTTGTGAGTGGGGTATTGAAGTCCCCAGTTATGATAGTGTTAGAGCTAATATCTTTCTTTAGTTTTCCAAGAAGCTGCTTTATGAAAGTTGGCGCACCTATGTTGGGTGCATATATATTTAGAATAGATATTTCTTGTTGATGGATTGAGCCTTTTATCATTATGTAGTGGCCTTCTGTATCTTTTTTGATTTTTAATAGTTTGAAGGGTATTTTGTCTGAAATTAAGATGGCTACTCCTCCTTTCTTTTGTATTCCGTTCGCCTGGAAGTTTGTTTCCCATCCTCTTACTTTGAGTCTGTGGACGTCCTTTCTAGTGAGGTGAGTCTCTTGAAGGCAATAGATTGTTGCCTGATGATATTTTATCCATTTTGCCAATCTATGTCTTTTCAGTGGTGCATTTAGTCCGTTCACATTTAGGCTAATAATTGAAATGCAAGAGTTGATCCCTGTCATAAGGTTCTTACAGAGTTGTTCCTGTTTATTTGTTGTCTTTCTTTGGGTTTTGGAGTTGGTTCATGTGTGTTTTTAATCTTTTGCTGTACTCTTGTGAAGAATGTTGTTGTTCTTTTTTCTTTTTCTTCTGTGTTCAGTACTTTCTTAAGTGTTTCTTGTAGAGGTGGTCTGGTGGCAGCGTAGGTTCGTAGGGATTGGATGTCTGGAAAAGATTTCAATTCTCCCTCATTTATGAAGCTTAGTTTGGCTCGGG
>NW_007195582.1:0-828 GCF_000164805.1 Carlito syrichta | reverse complement strand
GGATCTCCTTTGCTGATTTTTTGTCCTGATGATCTGTCTAGGGTTGTGAGTGGGGTATTGAAGTCCCCAGTTATGATAGTGTTAGAGCCAATATCTTTCTTTAGTTTTCCAAGAAGCTGCTTTATGAAAGTTGGTGCACCTATGTTGGGTGCATATATATTTAGAATAGATATTTCTTGTTGATGGATTGAGCCTTTTATCATTATGTAGTGGCCTTCTGTATCTTTCCTGATTTTTAATAGTTTGAAGGGTATTTTGTCTGAAATTAAGATGGCTACTCCTCCTTTCTTTTGTATTCCGTTCGCCTGGAAGTTTGTTTCCCATCCTCTTACTTTGAGTCTGTGGATGTCCTTTCTAGTGAGGTGAGTCTCTTGAAGGCAATAGATTGTTGCCTGATGATATTTTATCCATTTTGCCAATCTATGTCTTTTCAGTGGTGCATTTAGTCTGTTCACATTTAGGCTAATAATTGAAATGCAAGAGTTGATCCCTGTCATAAGGTTCTTACAGAGTTGTTCCTGTTTATTTGTTGTCTTTCTTTGGGTTTTGGAGTTGGTTCATGTGTGTTTTTAATCTTTTGCCTGTACTCTTGTGAAGAATGTTGTTGTTCTTTTTTCTTTTTCTTCTGTGTTCAGTACTTTCTTAAGTGTTTCTTGTAGAGGTGGTCTGGTAGCGGCGTAGGTTCGTAGGGATTGGATGTCTGGAAAAGATTTCAATTCTCCCTCATTTATGAAGCTTAGTTTGGCTGGGTAGGTTATTCTTGGTTGAAATTGTTTCTCTTTTTGAACTTTGAAGATAGGGCTCCAGGCTCTCCTGGCCTGAAGGGTT
>NW_007195581.1:0-1201 GCF_000164805.1 Carlito syrichta | reverse complement strand
CTGTTAAGTATTTGGTTGATTTTTATGATGAATATAATGTTAAATGGAAAGCTGGGATGACCAACCTGAACAAGGAGAATAATACATTCAAGTAAAAGTAATTCACCTTTATTCTATTAATACCAATGAAGATAATTCATTTGACAGTCTTCTTTGCATCAAAGCATTTAGGTTACAACACAAAGACCGAGCCTACAGTTTTGTAATGAAGGAGGACAAATACAGTGGTTGCAATAAGGTAGAATAATAATCTTTCCATATTATGTCACAAAACTCCCAATAGATGTGTGCAGGAGCACTAATTCAACATCACAGGAACAAACATTGCCACTATTTCTATAGTTTTTTGCTAACTTCACAAATGCATAATATATGCAAAACATACTATTGAGTTTCAGTTTCCATCCATCAAACTCAGTGTCAATTATGTCTGGTGTGGCATTATATCTAGTGTGGCACCGTGACTCATGCCTGTCATCCCAAAGCTTTAGAAGGCTGAGGTGTGAAGATTGCCTGAGGTTGGGAGATGAAGACCAGCCTAGGCGGCATAGAAGGACTCTGTCCCTACACAATTAAAAAAAATAGTGGATGAGATGGCATAATCCTTAGCCCAGCTACTGGAGAGGCTAAGGCAGGAAGATGGCTGGAGCCAAGGAGTTTGAGCCTGCAGGGAGTGTGATCACACCACTGCAACTCAATTTGAGTGACAGAGCAAGACTCCATTTTTAATGAACAATTAATAACAAAAGTAACAAAAAAATGTTATCACTGCTTCTTGGCATTTTTACCTGGAATAAGCTCTGGCATGCTTCTGGTAGCTACTTTGTTCTTGTCTACACAGAGGAAGAAAGAGTGAATACCACTGGTTCCCTACCAGGTTGTTTAAAGCCTCATTGAGTCTGTAGTCACTTCTGGGTGGCTTGCACCTAACTGAGCTATGGTGCTCTCTAATCTGTTAACATAAGAAGCTAAATAAAATAAGCTGCATTCAACCCCTCCCCCAGTGTGCTTCCCTCCAGGAAGATTTAAAGTCTTATCAGAGGGGTCTGCACTGTGCAGAGCAGTGTGTTTTTGTAAATCTTTCTGTCCATGCATGGGAGTGTCTGTCATCACGCAAGGGTGAATGCATCTACACCTCACAAGTCTTTTTGTAATGTGTTGGAACACTGTAAGCTTGTGACATGTTTTGTTCATGTCAAGA
>NW_007195580.1:0-1156 GCF_000164805.1 Carlito syrichta | reverse complement strand
AGGAGATCTCTGGTGGGGAGGTACAGGACTGTCTCTTCCCCAGGCAGCTACTCTTACTGGGGTGACACATCCAGGCCTATCTTGGAATGGAGTTCTCCTATTGTAACTGATGTCCAGGCTCCAACTGTATTTGTCCCTTCCAGTTTTAATCCAGCTGTGTGGGCCTGACATTCAGAGGATTTCTGGGAAGGAGGGGGTTTGTGTCAGCCCCAGACTTACCACTGATCTCTTTGGAGTTCTTCCTCCTCCCTTTTGGCCACATGCTTTGTCCCACAGCTGGAGCAGGGTAGGGGATGGGGCGCCTGGAACTCAGCACTCATCAGGTCCCTCTGAAGTTTGTGCTCTCAGGATATTGCCTTTGGGCCATGATCAAGCCCTGAATAGTTGATCCATCAGTCACAGAGATTGGATCTGTTGGTCCTGCACTTGCCTGTCCCCCCTTCAATATGGTGGTGGGTGCCTCTCTTGTCCTCTTCTGTGGAAGCTTACCACTAGACTGTACACAGCCCTTTCAGGCTCCCTGCTAGGTGCAAAGTGATAAGGCAATACATTGAAATCTTAAAATATTACACTGTTGCAGATTTCAAGTAACCAAATGAGAACAGTTATTCCATTCGTAATGGAAAAATTATCAGAAGTATAGATAAAAATTAGTTTCAGATAATATTAAAACCCTTCTGCATGTTTCTGGAGTGTAGCTAATGTTTACATTCATAGTCTCTTAGCAAAGAGATATTGCTCTTAATCAATTTTGCATAATTTTACTTTTTCACTTCTTATTAAGGGTATCACTTTATGTTTAAAATAGTCCTATAATTATAAATATATAAAATTGGTTCACCTATTCTCTCTCCCTTGACACCTATTCTTTCTCCCTTGAGAAAATGAGTGAACCATATGAAAAAGTATGGCTGCATATACTTTCACAAATGCAGAAGAAAGAATCCAACAATGACCTATGTTCCGTGCTTGATAAACCATGTTATTTTGGAATAGACTATTCACCAAGTGTGTAATGAGACTTAACCTGCTATAGACTATTTACACTCAAGTATCCAAAAGTAGAGGTAGAATCTAAGAGTCAGTTCACAATATTGGTTAATCTTACTTGGCTCACAATCAGAGATTGGGTACATAAACAATAGCTTTTCTTATG
>NW_007195579.1:0-789 GCF_000164805.1 Carlito syrichta | reverse complement strand
GAACAGTTATTCCATTCGTAATGGAAAAATTATCAGAAGTATAGATAAAAATTAGTTTCAGATAATATTAAAACCCTTCTGCATGTTTCTGGAGTGTAGCTAAAGTTTACATTCATAGTCTCTTAGCAAAGAGATATTGCTCTTAATCAATTTTGCATAATTTTACTTTTTTCACTTCTTTATTAAGGGTATCACTTTTATGTTTAAAATAGTCCTATAATTATAAATATATAAAATTGGTTCACCTATTCTCTCTCCCTTGACACCTATTCTTTCTCCCTTGAGAAAATGAGTGAACCATATGAAAAAGTATGGCTGCATATACTTTCACAAATGCAGAAGAAAGAATCCAACAATGACCTATGTTCCGTGCTTGATAAACCATGTTATTTTGGAATAGACTATTCACCAAGTGTGTAATGAGACTTAACCTGCTATAGACTATTTACACTCAAGTATCCAAAAGTAGAGGTAGAATCTAAGAGTCAGTTCACAATATTGGTTAATCTTACTTGGCTCACAATCAGAGATTGGGTACATAAACAATAGCTTTTCTTATGTAGTTCCACCATCAATTTACATTTGCCTAATTGGGACAATATCTTTTCTTTTCCTTAATAACAGAAACAGGTCTTTCTGTGAAGTAACTGAGTACACATGGTTTTTTAATCAGCTGGTTCCAAAACTTCTTATTAAGCACTACTTCAAAGAAAAAAACAAATTATGTTTTGGTCTGATTGCTTATATGGGCATTTCCAAATAGGAAAAAAATCCTTAGAATGAAAATAC
>NW_007195578.1:0-934 GCF_000164805.1 Carlito syrichta | reverse complement strand
TAATCTTACTTGGCTCACAATCAGAGATTGGGTACATAAACAATAGCTTTTCTTATGTAGTTCCACCATCAATTTACATTTGCCTAATTGGGACAATATCTTTTCTTTTCCTTAATAACAGAAACAGGTCTTTCTGTGAAGTAACTGAGTACACATGGTTTTTTAATCAGCTGGTTCCAAAACTTCTTATTAAGCACTACTTCAAAGAAAAAAACAAATTATGTTTTGGTCTGATTGCTTATATAGGCATTTCCAAATAGGAAAAAAATCCTTAGAATGAAAATACTTTGAAAATATATTAATTACTTTAGACATAAAGAGTATCCTTGAAAATAAATGCTGATATGAATGTGATTCAAATATAATATATTTAAAATGGAAAGGAAAAATATAATACACCTGGATAGAATTATGCAAATGGCATGGGTAAAATTTTCCCCTAGGGATAATTTCAGCATGTTCTCTAAATTCATTTTTTCATAAAAGAAAAAGTTGAGATGATCTTTTTAGATTTCCTTAAACTGATGCAGAGTTTATTCTTAGACTAACAAATTAATAAAGCAAGTATTTTTAAAGAATTAGCATATGTTGCTCTTTATGATTATGAACGGCTTCTGCTTAGTTTTGGTAATCAGGCATGTTTATTACTAGAGTCATTTGACAGTGCTCTCAAATAAGTCACTTTAGTATAATTGCTTTCATTCTTAGACATATGTCTTTTCATTAGATGTAAGTGTTCATTTCTTAGGCATGAATATTTATTTTAAGCAGGCAGAGTGAAAAAATATCAACAACATGAGATTAGTATCAATAGACAAGTGGTGTTCTTAAAACAGATTTAGCAATATATCTTGAATACACTGTCATGTGTTTAAGCTTCAGTTTCTCATCGGTGCAGTTGAGGGAAAGATATATGTTTAACTGTTGTTTGGGG
>NW_007195577.1:0-747 GCF_000164805.1 Carlito syrichta | reverse complement strand
TAGCTGGAACTACAGGTGCACGTTACCACGCCCTGGCTAATTTTGGGTTTATTGTAGAGATGAGGTATCACCAAGTTGCCCAGGCGGGTCTCGAATCCGCGGGTTCAGGCAATCCACTCACCTCAGTCTCCCAAAGGCGCGGGATTACAGGCTGAGCCACCCAGCCCGACTTGTTTGTAATTCTTTAACTGCCAGATCAAGGCTTTCCTTTTCTTTTTTTTTTATTTTTTGAGTTGGAGTCTCACTCTGTCACCCAGACTTACCGCTCCCGGCCACCGCGGCCTCGACCTGCTGGGCTCCGGCGATCTTTCCGCCTCAGCCTTCCAAGTAGCTGGAATTACAGGCATGTGCTACCACACCCGGCTGATTTTTTGATTTATTGTAGAGATGAGGTCTCGCTGCCCAGGCGGGTCTTGAACCTGTGGGCTCAGGCAATCCACTCACCTCAGCCTCCCAAAGGCGTGGGATTACAGGCTGAGCCACCGAGCCCGGCTAAGGCTTTCCTTTTCTTAAACTGATTTATTTCTTTAGGATAACCTTTCACAAAATGATTGGGGGCATATATACCGTGAGGCAGCCTTACCCTCAATATCATCACAAATCAGCTAGTAGAATTATTTTTTTGATATGACTGAAGAGTTGATTAAACCTACAACCTTTTTATGATTAAAAAGAGTTATGTATGAAATGCAGTTGGGGATGGAAGTCTAATCACTTTATTTTCCACATATGAATATTTTATTTTGA
>NW_007195576.1:0-1059 GCF_000164805.1 Carlito syrichta | reverse complement strand
CGTAATTCTTTAACTGCCAGATCAAGGCTTTCCTTTTCTTTTTTTTTTATTTTTTGAGTTGGAGTCTCACTCTGTCACCCAGACTTACCGCTCCCGGCCACCGCGGCCTCGACCTGCTGGGCTCCGGTGATCTTTCCGCCTCAGCCTTCCAAGTAGCTGGAATTACAGGCATGTGCTACCACACCCGGCTGATTTTTTGATTTATTGTAGAGATGAGGTCTCGCTGCCCAGGCGGGTCTTGAACCTGCGGGCTCAGGCAATCCACTCACCTCAGCCTCCCAAAGGCGTGGGATTACAGGCTGAGCCACCGAGCCCGGCTAAGGCTTTCCTTTTCTTAAACTGATTTATTTCTTTAGGATAACCTTTCACAAAATGATTGGGGGCATATATACCGTGAGGCAGCCTTACCCTCAATATCATCACAAATCAGCTAGTAGAATTATTTTTTTGATATGACTGAAGAGTTGATTAAACCTACAACCTTTTTATGATTAAAAAGAGTTATGTATGAAATGCAGTTGGGGATGGAAGTCTAATCACTTTATTTTCCACATATGAATATTTTATTTTGAATTGGTTTATATTCATAATCGATTTTATCACACCATGCTACTTAAAACTAATTACCGTAATTCTTAGTCAAAGTAAAAGAGTATTCCATTCATAAATTCCATTCATAAATTAACTATATTTTCTTGTGGATTTTTCAAAGCATTTTGTCATTACTAATGACAGATGCCGAGAATACATAAGACACTCCTTACCTGTTCATTTTCATGATGGAGTCATCAGATTAAGCTTTCTACTGAATTTCTAACTTTTGGCAGTTTGCCAGGTATATCTCTTTCGGTTGATTCAAATGCAGGGGCCAGCTTCACCTACACGCCTTCTGCTAACATTATGCTGGTAAGGCGAGAAGAGAGTTTATGAAAAGCAACGTGTGGTATCAGACTCTTGAAAAATTATAAGGCTAGCGAGAAGCTCAGTAACACTTAAAATTGTCCTCACATTTAATATATTTCCAAGTCCTAATACATTTTATTCCTCCATGAAAGTGTC
>NW_007195575.1:0-4909 GCF_000164805.1 Carlito syrichta | reverse complement strand
TCATTTATTCTGACTCAACCTGCTGTTTAAAAATGGCAGCAGATCTGGTGCTTCACTCCCTAGGTTTTCTCAGATGAGGACACAGAAACTGCTCCTGCTCAGGCTCTCTTTCTCCCCTTTGTTCCGTGTGTGTGAATTTGAAGAATGTGGCTTATAGCTTGTATGAGAAAGAAAAATACAGGGTTTTTTTCCTACATTCTAACATCTTGCAGGGAACATTTTTTAAATATGCATTAAAATTTTCCCTTGGAATTTGACAGTAGCAATTTGGTTTATGTCACAGTGCTATGTGATCATAAAGTTTGCCATCAACAATATTCAATAAGTGCCACTTTGCTAGGGGCTTGCTGGTTGTGTCTGTGGTGGGTGGGTTAGTTCAAAAGTGCACAACATACAGTACTTCCCCTTTAGTGCGGCTGGTGGGAAAAAAACAGAGAGAGTGAGCTATCCATTCGCACTTAAGTCTAAAACTGTAGATAGAGGCTAATTTGTGCATCTTGGGTAAACTAACTTTTTTAAGAACTGAAAAGAAATAATATTAGCTCTGAAAGTCAGATTAGTCTAGAAGCAGTGTGTGGTATACACTAATAGAAATTTGGAGTGTGGGGAGGAAAGTGATTAAGTGGTTCCTGAGTTAGACTTGGAATGGAGTAATATAAATTATAGCCAGAAGCAGATATTGAAGTCTGAAATAAAACTTGTCAAAGTCATTGATAGCATTTGGAGACTAATTATAGAAGTGACTTTGCAATATATGATATAAAAAGAATGAGTTTGCCAAAAATGAAGTGGAGTAGAATGGAATTCAGACTCTAAAGACTTGAAAGTTCTTTAGCATCTGACCAATATTGTGATCTTGAAAAGCCACTTTGGAGACCTTAACTTTTTCCTGCCAAAGGTATCATGAAACAAACACATAATATTTTCAGAATATACAATTTGGGAGAAGATCTGAAAGATGTTTTGTATAAGCACACAGACACACATGGTGTTCCTTAAGGTTGAGCAGAATGGGTGGGAGAAACAGATTTACTTATAGGAGACATCATAATCCAGGGCAGGACCACAGTGAGAGATAAGGATGCAATGCCCGTCACTGTGCTAAACAAATGAATGATGTCATCAAGTAAGAGGAGAAAGAAAATAGTACAGATGTTAGCAAATTCTTGAAAGTTGGACCTGGAATTCAGAGGAATCTAGATTATACAGCTTTCTAACTGTGTGATATTGGTCAAATTTCTAAACCTCTCTGAATCTCAGTTGCTTCAGATGTAAAACAGCCAATAAAATTCACCTCACTGTGTTGATATAAGAAATAAATGAAGAGTATTTTAGATAAGTCTTGGGCACACAGATAGTACTCAACAAATTGAAGTTATATTGTTATTGTAATCATTTTTATTATTATAACACTGTAGAGTTGGACATCAGATATTTTTTCATTGTGGCATATAGTATTTAGTCATCTTTGACAATGATACATAATTTATTTATTTATTTATTTATTTATTTATTTATTTATTTATTTATTTATTTATTTTTGGAGTTGGAGTCTCACTCTGTTGCCCAGACTGTAGTGCAGTGGCCGCTCCCGGCCACCACAACCTCGACCTGCTGGGCTCCGGCGATCCATTCACTTCAGCCTTCCAAATAGCTGGCACTACAGGCATGCACTACCACGTCCGACTAATTTTTGATTTATTGTAGAGATGAGGTCTCACCAAATTTCCCAGGTGGGTCTCGAGCCCACGAACTCAGGCAATCCACTCACCTCAGCCTCCCAAAGACATGGGATTACAGGCTGAGCCACCGAGCCCAGCATGGATACATAATTTAAAAGATGCATTTTTCATAACAGAGTTGCCTTTGCCCTCCCCTCACCTAATAAAGGGAAGGCACTGAAGAATTCTTAAACAGCTGTCTCTTTTAGAAAAAGAACTGATTAAAAGGAATACGTTTATATCTGATTGATTGCTTTATATGTTGCTTGTTAACTGGGGACTTTGGGAGAGGTCCCTTAATTTATTTGAAACATATTAAATGATAGTTTATAATCAGTTTTCACTCGTGGGATATGGCTCCAAGGTCAACCCAATACCATCCCAAGTGGTATATCTTTATAGACAAGATAAAAAACTGACTGAGTTTGGTATGCTGTGTCTTCATCTCTTTTTTTTCACATATTGACTTTTTTTTTTAGATCACAGAATCCTACTTCTGGGTTTGCAAAAGCATATCTGTAAATAACAAATTCTGTACTGTACTTTGTTAATTTGGTAAATGTATGCATCATGATACATATTTAGGTAGAATAAAGGTAAAGATAAATTTAGCTATAATTGCTTTTATTAATAACATTTATAATTGAAGCTCAGCTAGTCTAATGATGGTCTCAAAAGGCAAAGGAGTAATTTGCTTTAAAAGCATAGTAAAACAAGTAATGAACAAGAGCATCCTAAATTTACCAAATAACCTTATTACTGCAAGATTAACCATTTTAAAAATAAGAAAGAAGAAAATAATTTTTTCGTATATCTTAAAAACTTAACAAACATTAGTGGGTACTAATCAAAATGTACAGGAGCTGGGTTTTTGAAAATATTTTCAGGGTTAAAATTTTGATCTGAAAAACATAGATTATTTCCAGCAAAAACAACTGGAAAAAACCAGAAGTGGTTTCTCCTGATATCAAGTTTAGCAGCAATATTTTTGACATACCATCTGGGGTTAGTTAAAACATATGTCTTCCCTTATTTGCCTGGGTCACAGTTCATGTTGGCTAGCACAAAACAGGATTTTCTTCAATTCATCCATATTCAAAGATCCCACATGGTTTGTTTTGAGTCTAGTCTCACTCATTGCCCAGGTTGGATTGCAGTGGCATGCAAATTTACAGTCACCCCAGCATTGACCTGTTGGGCTTCGGCAATCCTTCCACGTCAGCCTCTCACATAGCCAGAACTACAGGCACCCGCTACCATGCTCGGTTATTTTTTAGTTGATCATAGAGACAAGGTCTCACCAAGTTGCCTGGGCTGGTCTTGAACCGGAGTCTCAGGCAATCCACTCGCCTCAGCCTCCCAAAGTGCTGGAATGACAGGATGAACCACGGAGCCTGGCCTTTTTTTAAAAAAATACAAATCTCTTTATATCTATTACAATGTGTAGAGTTTCAATACTCATACTTACACACATACTCTTCTATTCATAACTATGTTGGAGAAGAAAGATTAATGTTAGAAAAAGGGAAATTTGAATAAAATATTTAAGGTGTGGACCTCTAGAAAGTTTCAATCATGCAAAGTTTTCAGAGTTACTTCATAAGTTCAAAAAACAAAACACTCAAACACTCACCGTATGTATAACACAAATGACTATAACTAAAGCACATAATTATGTTTTATAAAATTTAGATAAAGTGATACAACATGAGTTATCTATTTCTGGCATAAGGAGTCAAATTTGTAATATAGCCCAGCATTTGAAAAAATGTATGTAACCAATCACTGTAATCTCAAATCAATGTATGATTATTACTTTGGCATGTATATTTTGTTATATGTTTTAGAATATGTACAATACTTTAAATCTAGAAAGTTATGAAAAAGTATGTAATCAACCATTTCAATCTGAAATGAATTCATTATTACTTTGAGTTGTATATTTTAAATAATATGTTTTAGAGTAAGTACAATGTTTTAAATCTAGAAAGCTATATTGCCTCATTTTAAAATCTTCAAAGAGCCAAGCTTCCATTTGAGGAAACAAATATAACCTATTACATTCGATATTGCTTACTATACACCAGGCATTGGTCAAAATGTATTACATATGTTAACTTTTTTAACAGAATGAGGGAAATAATCTGTTTCAGCAACAGCTAAATAATTTTAAAAACCAAGTATCTGGCAGGACTCGGTGGCTCAGCCTGTCAACCCAGCACTTTGGGAGGCTGAAGCGAGTGAATCGCCTGAGTCCGCGGGTTCAAGACCAGCTTGGGAAACTTGGCAAAACCTCGACTCTGCAATAAATAAAAAAATTAGCCAGATGTGGTGGCTCGCGCCTGGAGTTCTGGCTACCTGGAAGGCTGAGGCGAAAGGATCACTATGAGGGTGACATTGCATTCCAGCATGGGGCGATGGAATGACACTCCAAATAAAAAAAAACAACAAAAAAAAACCCCAAAACCGAGTAGCTGGCTACAGAGAAAACTACTGAGTTTAACCACAGAAGTAAATGTTTGCCAGTTATTGGTGTGGGGAAAGTGTAACCGTGATGTGACACTTTTTTTTTTTTGAGTTGGCGTCTCACTCTGTCACCCAGACTGGAGTGCAGTGGCCGCTCCCGGCTACCGCAGCCTCGACCTGCTGGGCTTTGGCGATCCTTCCACCTCAGCCTTCCAAGAACCTGGAACTACAGGCGCGCACTACCACGTCCAGCTAATTTTTTTTTTTTTTTGAGTTGGAGTCTCACTCTGTCGCCCAGACTGGAGTGCAGTGGCCGCTCCCGGCCACCGCAGCCTCGACCTGCTGGGCTCAGGCGATCCTTCCGCCTCAGCCTTCCGAGTAGCCGGAATTACAGGCATGGGCTACCACGCCCGGCTGATTTTTTTATTTATTGTAGAGATGAGGTCTCGCTGCCCAGGCAGGTCTCGAACCCGCGGGCTCAGGCAATCCACTCACCTCAGCCTCCCAAAGGCGCGGGATTACAGGCTGAGCCACCGAGCCCGGCTGCTAATTTTTGATTTATTGTAGAGATGAGGTCTCTCCAAGTTGCCCAGGCTGGTCTCGAACCCGCGGGCTCAGGCAATCCACTCACCTCAGCTTCCCAAAGGCGCGGGATTACAGGCTGAGCCACCAAGCCCGGCTGGTGTGACACTTTCATGGAAGAATAAAATGTATTAGCACTT
>NW_007195574.1:0-923 GCF_000164805.1 Carlito syrichta | reverse complement strand
CACATTTTGTTTATTTATAGCTATTTGTTACATTCATTTTTTCATAAAAATTGGAAACGTTAAAAATATTAAATATGCTGACTTGTGAATAAAGTATATTTTTCCACTTTTTAGGATCTCTTTAAGTTCTTTCAGCAATGCTTTGCAGTTTGCAGTGCACAAACATTACATGTTTTTGACAAATTTTTGTCAGATCTCTTACATATTTCATATTTTTATGCTACTGTGAAAAATACTTTGAAAATTAAATTTCTAATTGTTGCTAGAGTATAAAATACCATTGATTTTTAATATTTATCCTATATTCTTGATATTATTAGTTCAAGCATTTAGTTCCAGTAACTTTTAAAAATGTAAATTCCAATAGATTTTTTTTTTTTTTTAAGTTGGAGTCCCACTCTGACACCCAGTCTGGAATGCAGTGGCAGACTCATGACCACCACAACCTTGATCTAGTGGGCTCAGGTAATCCTTCTGCCTCAGCCTTTCAAGTAACTGGAACCACAGGCACATGCCACCACACCTGGGTAATTTTTAAAAAATTTATTGTGAGGAATCCTATTAAAATACTTGGTCGGAGCCGGGCTCGGAGGCTTAGCCTGTAATCCCACGCTTTTGGGAGGCTGAGAGTGAGACTCGGTACCCTTTGAGGCCAAGAGATTTATTAGAGCAGCAGCTACAGGGAGAGGGAAGGAGGTTCCCTAGTGTTGGCGCCATCTCGGGAGACATCCTTCTGGCTGTTCCCCGTGCCTTTCAGATTGGTTGCCTGCTCGCTCGCTTCCTGGCACAGCTGTGGGACCACCGCCGCTTTTCCTGCTTGCCCACTGCCCCGTTTCGCGAGCCTGGGGCAGCCGCGGCCGGCCGGCACGCACTTCCAAGAGATGCTCAAGTCGCACGAAGCGGAGCTGGAGAAGACCAACAAG
>NW_007195573.1:0-1148 GCF_000164805.1 Carlito syrichta | reverse complement strand
ATGGTTTGAGGTTTTACATTTAGGTCTCTGATACATTTGGAGTTAATCTTTGTGCATGGGGATAGATAGGGGTCCTGTTTCAATCTTCTGCATGTGGTCAGTCAATTTTCCCAGCACCATTTACTGAATAGGTTCTCCTCTCCCCAGTGGTAGGTGGTGGGGGCTTTGTCGAAGATAAGTTGGTTGAGAAATTGAGGTTTTGCTTCTGGAATCTCAATTCTGTTCCATTGATCTATATGCCTGTTCCTGTACCAATACCAAGCTGTTTTGATGATTGTAACCTTATAGTAAAGTTTGAAATCTGGTAATGTGATACCACCTGCTTTGTTTTTTTTGCTGAGGATTGTTCTGGCTATTCTTGGACGTTTGTGTTTCCATATGAATTCCTGTGTTGTTTTTTCTAGGTCTGAGAAGAATGTCGTTGGTAATTTAATGGGTATTGCATTGAATTTGTACATAGCCTTAGGTAAGATGGACATCTTCACAATGTTGATTCTTCCGATCCATGAGCATGGGATATTTTTCCACTTGTTCATGTCAGCTTTGATTTTTTTGAGCAGTGTTTTGTAATTTTTATTGTAAAGGTCTTTCACGTCTCTGGTTAGGAAGATGCCAAGGTATTTCATTTTTTATGTGGCTATTGTGAATGGAACTGTGTTTTTTATTTGGGTTTCTGTTTGTTTATTATTGGTGTAGAGAAATGTGATTGTCTTTTGTACATTTATTTTGTATCCTGAGATTTTTCCAAAGGCTTTTATCAATGTAAGGAGGCCTTTGACAGATTCTCTTGGGTTTTCAAGGTACACCATCATATCATCGGCATAGAGAGATAACTTGACTTCCTCTTTTCCTATTTGAATACCTCTGATTGCCTCCTCTTCTCTGATTGCTTTAGCCAGGACTTCCAATACTATGTTGAACAGGAGGGGAGAGAGTGGGCATCCTTGTCTAGTTCCAGTTTTCAGGGGAATTGGTTCCAATTTTTGTCCATTTAGGAGTATACTGGCTGTGGGTTTCTCGTAGATGGCTTTTACTATTTTGAGGTATGTTCCCCGTATGCCTAGATATTCAAGGGTTTTTATCAAGAAGGGGTGCTGGATTTTATCAAAGCTTTTTCTGCATCTAGTGATATGATCATGTGGTTTTGT
>NW_007195572.1:0-831 GCF_000164805.1 Carlito syrichta | reverse complement strand
GGTGTAGAGAAATGCGATTGTCTTTTGTACATTTATTTTGTATCCTGAGATTTTGCCAAAGGCTTTTATCAATGTAAGGAGGGCTTTGACAGATTCTCTTGGGTTTTCAAGGTACACCATCATATCATCGGCATAGAGAGATAACTTGACTTCCTCTTTTCCTATTTGAATACCTCTGATTGCCTCCTCTTCTCTGATTGCTTTAGCCAGGACTTCCAATACTATGTTGAACAGGAGGGGAGAGAGTGGGCATCCTTGTCTAGTTCCAGTTTTCAGGGGAATTGGTTCCAATTTTTGTCCATTTAGGAGTATGCTGGCTGTGGGTTTCTCGTAGATGGCTTTTACTATTTTGAGGTATGTTCCCCGTATGCCTAGATGTTCAAGGGTTTTTATCAAGAAGGGGTGCTGGATTTTATCAAAAGCTTTTTCTGCATCTAGTGATATGATCATGTGGTTTTTGTTTTGACATCTGTTGATGTATTTAATTACATTTATGGTTTTACGAATATTGAACCAGCCTTGCATGCCAGGAATGAAGCCTACTTGGTCATGGTGGATGATTTTTGAGATGTATTGCTGAATCCGGATTGCTAGGATCTTGTTGAGAATTTTAGCATCTATGTTCATCAAAGATATTGGCCTGTAGTTCTCTTTCTTTGTTGGATCTTTACCTGGCTTGGGTATCAATGTGATGTTGGCTTCGTAAAATGATTTGGGGAGAGTTCCATCTTTTTCATCGCCCGGAATACCTTCAGTAGGATTGGTATCAGCTCCTCCTTAAATGTTTTGTAGAATTCTGCTGGAAAGCCATCTCGACCAGGGCTTTTTTTT
>NW_007195571.1:0-973 GCF_000164805.1 Carlito syrichta | reverse complement strand
ATCCAGTAACCTTGCAAATTCCTTATTTTGGAATTATGTAAAATGGGATATTAACAAAGCACAAAGCAAAGTCTGCTCTGTAAAAACATGTATAAAGTAAAATATTGTACTATTAAAATAATAGTAGTTTGCAAAAATAATTATATTAGTTTTATAGTTTAGTTTTTATTTATTCTATTTATTTACTTATTTATTTATTTTGTTGAGTTGGAGTCTCACCAAGTGAATCCAGGCGTGGGTGGGGGGTGGTAGGAAATCCTCTTGCCTCACCTTCCAAAGTGTTGGGATTACAGGCTTAATCCACCACTACCCGTCCAGTCATATAGTTTATTAGCACCTTTCCAGAATGAGGAGATTTTGGTTTTAACATCTAGTAATGAATATAAAAGACAGCAAAGGACATTTTAGCTAGTGTTATCTACTTGATTATCTGTTCTGCATTGGCACTAAGACAATGTGTTCCTTGCTGTCTTCACATCTGCCTGATCACAAGTCTTAGAAGTCACTTATCTGACTTCTAAAGGTTTTGAATCTGAGATTCAGCTGGATCTAACACAGATTAAACTGTGTTCATAGATGGACAGACAAAGAAAGTTTAGTGAGCAGTAAAGTATGGGAAAGAGGATGAAAGTTTATAGATTACTAGAATTCAGATATATAGCACTGCTACATGATAAAGGATTTTCTATAGCTGTAATGAATGTCTGGGTCTGGATGGCTCAGTAATTCAGCTGAGGATATAGATTTTATCATTAGAGATTTTTGGATAATATCTTGATTTAACATTCCTGCTGCTGATATATAAAATGAGCTGATGCTCCCAGCCAATTTCTTATAACCAGATACTACCTACATCTATCCTCCTTTTCTTCCCTCTGAAACAAGTCCCAGATCCTCAACTTACTGGAGAGCATTGTCATCAGAAATAAAGTGCTAAACCTTTTTATTTTAACATTGATGTAGAGTGATGATG
>NW_007195570.1:0-821 GCF_000164805.1 Carlito syrichta | reverse complement strand
AAACAAGTCCCAGATCCTCAACTTTACTGGACAGCATTGTCATCAGAAATAAAAGTGCTAAACCTTTTATTTTAACATTGATGTAGAGTGATGATGCCAGCATAAGCAAGGTGTCTCTTTCTGTACAATACAAAGTATTTATTCTCCTAGCATATTGATTGGTTGAATCAGAGTTGAACTCTTTGATTGTAAGTGAGGATAATGACAGTTTAAAAAGGAAAATATTATCCACTTAATTGTGTTTTTTGTTTGTTTGTTTTTGCCTTTTGAGTCCTCCCTTTACTGGAGATATTTATTCTACACAGATGGCAAAAATGTTACATGGTCGCCGACATGGTAACTGACAGAATTCTAGCAATGATTGTCTAGATAACTGCAGTCCTCTTCAGAAACCTTAAACTTGTTCTATTATACTCTGTTCTTAGGATGTCATGTGGCCAAAAGAATGAGAATGAGGAAAATTAGTCCTTTCATTTCCTGATACATAGACATTCTGTTCACTCTGGAGATTTTTTACTATGGCCTATGTGTGGGCAAAAGACAAAGAAAAAAGTACTGATTTAAAAAAAGTAAATTAGCAGATTCCTAAAGAATGGAAACTTTGTTTTGACAGGGTTAATGTAAGTCAAATTTAGTCCTCAATGTAAAATTGTAATGCTATACTGAGCCAATATTAGGAGGGTTGTCAAACTAATTTTTAAACAAATCTTTTTTAGTTTTTTGTGAATAAAGTGTACTTTGATTTCTTAGTAAGGAAACTGGTTTCATTTGGTACATTCTTCATTTGAAATTACATATAAAGTTGAACATTTGGGGTAAGA
>NW_007195569.1:0-816 GCF_000164805.1 Carlito syrichta | reverse complement strand
CAAAGGGAACACTTCTCCACTGCTCGTGGGAGTGTAAACTCGGACCAGCTCTGTGGATAAGCATTTGGTGATTCCTAAACGATCTAAAAATCGACCCTGCCATCCTCCTACTGGGAACATACCAGGAAGAACGAAATCCCTCTCTCCAAGAGATATTTGCACATGTATGTTTATCGCCACATTGTTCGCAGTAGCAAGAACATGGAGCCAACCATCCTGCCCATCTAAAGAGGACTGGATTCAAAATATGTGGTACGTAGGAACAATGCCATATTATGCAGTCACAACGAGAACAAACTCACGAAGTTCACGGAAACCTGGAAACCTGGATGGAGTTAGAGTCTATACTACTGGGTGACCTTTCACGGAAGCAGAAACTGAGTATCACATGTACTCACTCATAAGTGGACCTTGAACAACCATCATAATAACGACAACAAAAAAGATTTTCAGAGTTGGGAGATGCAGGGGAGGGGGAGGGCCAGGACTTGCAGTAGTTGGTTTGTGCCCGGGGTGCCGGGACGTTCGGGGACAGGCCTGAACAACAAGGGTTCCTGTAAAATGAATATTAATATATTTCACCCTGAATTGTACCCTACTTCTTTCAAATTACAAATGAAGAAGAAAACGTTTATACCAGATCCCTGAATCCATGGCCAGTCATTAGAAAGGAATTCTTGTTTCTATAGCCTTAATCACTTTTTTCCACACCCAAATAAAACCACATACCCTTATTTTATTGAAATGTGCTTAGATAAAATATCCTATTGCTGATTTTTAATTACTTATTTTTTGAAATATATCCCAGTTGACTCA
>NW_007195568.1:0-776 GCF_000164805.1 Carlito syrichta | reverse complement strand
TGACAACAAAAAAGATTTTCAGAGTTGGGAGAGGCAGGGGAGGGGGAGGGCCAGGACTTGCAGTAGTTGGTTTGTGCCCGGGGTGCCGGGACGTTCGGGGACAGGCCTGAACAACAAGGGTTCCTGTAAAATGAATATTAATATATTTCACCCTGAATTGTACCCTACTTCTTTCAAATTACAAATGAAGAAGAAAACGTTTATACCAGATCCCTGAATCCATGGCCAGTCATTAGAAAGGAATTCTTGTTTCTATAGCCTTAATCACTTTTTTCCACACCCAAATAAAAACACATACCCTTATTTTATTGAAATGTGCTTAGATAAAATATCCTATTGCTGATTTTTAATTAACTTATTTTTGAAATATATCCCAGTTGACTCATTCGATATGTTTCATTGAGTATAGATAGCAACTGTATACTACTGCTTAAAATGAATTGTCCCGATTTGTGTCTTTTTCCCTGCAGCGGTATGTGTAGATCTCTGGCATGTTTCCTTTCTGACCATGTTTGCGTTTTCTCATGTGTTAGTGTTACGTTGGAGTTGTTGAAATGTATCAGACACCTACTCTGCACAATGAATGGTACCTGCTGTCAATCTCTCTCTTGTGGGGGCGGGGCTCCGGGTCCCTCGCCATTGCGGGGCTGCAGCGCCCTGACGTGAGGACGGCGCGTCGCGTCCCGGCCGCGTGACCTGCTGGGTTGACGCGATCCTTCCTCAGAATCCTGCCTGCGAGCACCGAGGCGCAACGCGGTTCCGCCTCCCGGGCCGCG
>NW_007195567.1:0-698 GCF_000164805.1 Carlito syrichta | reverse complement strand
GTATTTCCTTCTTTTCTAAGGTTCTTATGGTTTGAGGTTTTTACATTTAGGTCTCTGATCCATTTGGAGTTAACCTTTGTGCATGGGGATAGATAGGGGTCCTGTTTCAATCTTCTGCATGTGGTCAGCCAATTTTCCCAGCACCATTTACTGAATAGGTTCTCCTCTCCCCTTTGGTAGGTGGTGGGGGCTTTGTCGAAGATGAGTTGGTTGAGAAATTGAGGTTTTGCTTCTGGAATCTCAATTCTGTTCCATTCATCTATATGCCTGTTCCTGTACCAATACCAAGCTGTTTTGATGATTGTAGCTTTATAGTAAAGTTTGAAATCTGGTATTGTGATACCACCTGCTTTGTTTTTTTTGCTGAGGATTGTTCTGGCTATTCTTGGACGTTTGTGTTTCCATATGAATTCCTGTGTTGTTTTTTCTAGGTCTGAGAAGAATGTTGGTGGTAATTTAATGGGTATTGCATTGAATTTGTAGATTGCCTTAGGTAAGATGGACATCTTCACAATGTTGATTCTTCCGATCCATGAGCATGGGATATTTTTCCACTTGTTCATGTCAGCTATGATTTCTTTGAGCAGTGTTTTGTAATTTTCATTGTAAAGGTCTTTCACGTCTCTGGTTAGGAAGATGCCAAGGTATTTCATTTTTTTTGTGTCTATTGTGAATGGAACTGTGTTTTTATTTGGGTT
>NW_007195566.1:0-738 GCF_000164805.1 Carlito syrichta | reverse complement strand
CCCCAGTGGTAGGTGGTGGAGGCTTTGTCAAAGATGAGTTGGTTGAGAAATTGAGGTTTTGCTTCTGGAATCTCAATTCTATTCCATTGATCTATATGCCTATTCCTATACCAAAGCAAAATGTTTTGATGACTGTAGATTTATAGTAAAGTTTGAAGTCTGGTAATGTGATACCACCTGCTTTTTTTTTTTTTTGCTGAGGATTATTCTGGCTATTCTTTGACATTTGTGTTTCCATATGAATTGCTGGATTGTTTTATCTAGGTCTGTGAAGAATGTTGCTGGTAATTTGATGGGTATTGCATTGAATTTGTAGATTGCCTTAGGTAAGATGGACATCTTCACAATGTTGATTCTTCCAATCCATGAGCATGGGATATTTTTCCATTTGTTTGTGTCAACTTTGATTTCTTTGAGCAGTGTTTTGTAGTTTTCCTTGTAAAGGTCTTTCACGTCTCTGGTTAGGAAGATGCCAAGGTATTTCAATTTTTTTGTGGCTATTGTGAATGGAATTGTGTTTTTTATTTGGGTTTCTGTTTGTTTATTATTGGTGTAGAGAAATGCGATTGTCTTTTGTACATTTATTTTGTATCCTGAGACTTTGCCAAAGGTCTTTATCAGTGTAAGGAGGTTTTTGACAGATTCTCTCTGGTTTTCAAGGTATACAATCATGTCGTCTGCAAAGAGAGATAACTTGACTTCCTCTTTTCCTATTTGGATACCCCTGATTGCCTTCTG
>NW_007195565.1:0-830 GCF_000164805.1 Carlito syrichta | reverse complement strand
AACTGAGGCTCATTTTCTGTGTGAATGTATCTAAACTTCGGGCAAAAAAAATAACCCATATTACTAAGCACAAAGCTATTGAAACTGTTAGATTTATTTTCAGGAGCCACTGAGACCAAACAAAAATTGTAAGAAATAAAAAAAAAATACAAGGGAACTCAGGGTCAAATTAATCCACTAGACGATTATCTTTTTTTTTTTTTGAGTTGGAGTCTCACTCTGTCGCCCAGACTGGAGTGCAGTGGCCACTCCCGGCCACCGCAGCCTCGACCTGCTGGGCTCCAGCGATCCTTCCGCCTCAGCATTCCAAGTAGCCAGAATTGCAGGCATACGCTACCACGCCTGGCTGATTTTTTGATTTATTGTAGAGATGAGGTCTCGTTGCCCAGGCGGGTCTCGAACCCGCGGGCTCAGGCAACCCACTCACCTCAGCCTCCCAAAGGTGGACGATTATCTTAAAAGCAACATTCCCTGTAGAACAAAGTAATGAAACTATCTAAACACCCTTCTAGAAGTAACATTTGGATATGTCAAAAAAGAACCTAGAATAAATATATAAATAACAGTATGTTCTGTGCTAAGCCTGTAACAAAGAGGTTCCTTAGTGCCATAACACAAAGTACTGTCAGATCTCCATTTTTTACAAAGAAGCATGATGGTCTTTCACAATGGTTCAAACTGTATTTATAGTAACAGTGTAAAGACTTGAGATGAAAGACTTTAACAGTCAAAGCTACAGCTTGACATGAGTTACGGTTTTGATTTTGATTCTAATTGTGGTCTACAGATATAAGACAGAAGATACTTCCATGAGATTATGGAATCCTCTG
>NW_007195564.1:0-511 GCF_000164805.1 Carlito syrichta | reverse complement strand
TTCCCTGTAGAACAAAGTAATGAAACTATATTAAACACCCTTCTAGAAGTAACATTTGGATATGTCAAAAAAGAACCTAGAATAAATATATAAATAACAGTATGTTCTGTGCTAAGCCTGTAACAAAGAGGTTCCTTAGTGCCATAACACAAAGTACTGTCAGATCTCCATTTTTTACAAAGAAGCATGATGGTCTTTCACAATGGTTCAAACTGTATTTATAGTAACAGTGTAAAGACTTGAGATGAAAGACTTTAACAGTCAAAGCTACAGCTTGACATGAGTTACGGTTTTGATTTTGATTCTAATTGTGGTCTACAGATATAAGACAGAAGATACTTCCATGAGATTATGGAATCCTCTGAGACTCTACAACCTTAGAGAAGCGATAAAACTGATGAAAATGCATCTGGTTTGGGAGCAGACTCCATATTACATGGTAATGCTCCAAGTTTAACAACTACGACTGCTGAAGACTATGGGGAAGGGGAGGAGGCAAAAGGCTGAAATT
>NW_007195563.1:0-839 GCF_000164805.1 Carlito syrichta | reverse complement strand
GGACCCAGCTCTGTGGATAAGCATTTGGTGATTCCTAAACGATCTAAAAATCGACCCTGCCATCCTCTACTGGGAACATACCAGGAAGAACGAAATCCCTCTCTCAAGAGATATTTGCACATGTATGTTTATCGCCACATTGTTCGCAGTAGCAAGAACATGGAGCCAACCATCCTGCCCATCTAAAGAGGACTGGATTCAAAATATGTGGTACGTAGGAACAATGCCATATTATGCAGTCACAACGAGAACAAACTCACGAAGTTCACGGAAACCTGGATGGAGTTAGAGTCTATACTACTGGGTGACCTTTCACGGAAGCAGAAACTGAGTATCACATGTACTCACTCATAAGTGGACCTTGAACAACCATCATAATAACGACAACAAAAAAGATTTTCAGAGTTGGGAGATGCAGGGGAGGGGGAGGGCCAGGACTTGCAGTAGTTGGTTTGTGCCCGGGGTGCCGGGACGTTCGGGGACAGGCCTGAACAACAAGGGTTCCTGTAAAATGAATATTAATATATTTCACCCTGAATTGTACCCTACTTCTTTCAAATTACAAATGAAGAAGAAAACGTTTATAGCAGATCCCTGAATCCATGGCCAGTCATTAGAAAGGAATTCTTGTTTCTATAGCCTTAATCACTTTTTTCCACACCCAAATAAAAACACATACCCTTATTTTATGGAAATGTGCTTAGATAAAATATCCTATTGCTGATTTTTAATTAACTTATTTTTGAAATATATCCCAGTTGACTCATTCGATATGTTTCATTGAGTATAGATAGCAACTGTATACTACTGCTTAAAATGAATTGTCCCGATTTGTGTCT
>NW_007195562.1:0-956 GCF_000164805.1 Carlito syrichta | reverse complement strand
TTTTCCACACCCAAATAAAAACACATACCCTTATGTTATGGAAATGTGCTTAGATAAAATATCCTATTGCTGATTTTTAATTAACTTATTTTTGAAATATATCCCAGTTGACTCATTCGATATGTTTCAGTGAGTATAGATAGCATCTGTATACTACTGCTTAAAATGAATTGTCCCGATTTGTGTCTTTTTCCCTGCAGCGGTATGTGTAGATCTCTGGCATGTTTCCTTTCTGACCATGTTTGCGTTTTCTCATGTGTTAGTGTTACGTTGGAGTTGTTGAAATGTATCAGACACCTACTCTGCACAATGAATGGTACCTGCTGTCAATCTCTCTCTTGTGGGGGCGGGGCTCCGGGTCCCTCGCCATTGCGGGGCTGCAGCGCCCTGGCGTGAGGACGGCGCGTCGCGTCCCGGCCGCGTGACCTGCTGGGTTGACGCGATCCTTCCTCAGAATCCTGCCTGCGAGCACCGAGGCGCAACGCGGTTCCGCCTCCCGGGCCGCGGCCTCCCACGGAGTGCTTCGGACTCCCGCGCTGCGGGAGCCCAGAGTGTGGCTCGCGGCGACTGGGACGACCGCGGAGCTGGGCCCCCCGCTGGCCGCGGAGCTGGGGCCCCCCTACCACGTCGAGGGAACGTGAGTCAGGCCGCTCTTGGACATGGACCCTTAACCGTGAGTTCACAGACTCTTCTTTTCTTGTATTTTCTAACCTGTGTTGTGGCTTTTGCTGGAAGTGCAACTGCTGGATTATGCATGAGAGTATCCCGTTTTCTGAGAAGTGTGTGTGGAAGGACTGCCCTATTCCCACGGAATGTATGTGGCCATAAATGTGTCCACTGATTCCTCAGTGTTCGTTCTGTTCCATGGATCAATCGTTAGGGTTTTATACCATTGCCTCTGTGTTTGGTTTACTGGACTTTGGTGAAAGCAGAAAGTGTGAAACCCTACACTTTGG
>NW_007195561.1:0-1116 GCF_000164805.1 Carlito syrichta | reverse complement strand
GAGTGTGGCTCGCGGCGACTGGGACGACCGCGGAGCTGGGCCCCCCGCTGGCCGCGGAGCTGGGGCCCCCCTACCACGTCGAGGGAACGTGAGTCAGGCCGCTCTTGGACATGGACCCTTAACCGTGAGTTCACAGACTCTTCTTTTCTTGTATTTTCTTACCTGTGTTGTGGCTTTTGCTGGACGTGGAACTGCTGGATTATGCATGAGAGTATCCAGTTTTCTGAGAAGTGTGTGTGGAAGGACTGCCCTATTCCCACGGAATGTATGTGGCCATAAATGTGTCCACTGATTCCTCAGTGTTCGTTCTGTTCCATGGATCAATCGTTAGGGTTTTATACCATTGCCTCTGTGTTTGGTTTCCTGGACTTTGGTGAAAGCAGAAAGTGTGAAACCCTAAACTTTGCCCGTTTTGAGGACAGTTTGGGCTATTGCAGGTCTCATGCAATTCTACTGAAATACAAGACATTTGGGTTTTGGTCGAGATTTCTTTCTGTTTTTAATGCGTTGTGTAGTAGTGGCATCTTCCCACGTCATGGTTTTTATTTATTGAACCCAGTATTTCCTTTCCATTGGCTTATGTCCTGTGCAATGTCTATCAGCATGAGTGTGTACTGTTTAGTGTACTGTTCTATTGTCCGCTTAACTTTGTTTTTGTACTATTTTGTGGTTTTGGCTGCTATGGTAATTGAATTGTTTCCTTAGTGGTTTCTTCAGGTGGACTTTGAAAGTGTAGAGAGACACCAGGTGTTTGTATGTTGAATTTGTGTCCCGCAACAATGCTGAATTTTGAGTTCTGAAAGGGTGAGTGTGTGTGTGTGAGTGTGTGTGTATGTGTGTGTGTGTCTGGTGAACTTGTTGGAGCTGTCTGTACGTCGCGTCGTGTCTATGAGAACTGAGTTAACTTTACTTCTTCGTCTCCCGTGAGGATACCTTGAAAAATTGTTTTTTGTTTAATTGCTCTGTTCAGCATTCTTGACCCTATCTTGAAGGGAAGTGGTGGAAGACTATATCCACGTATACTTCTTGATCTTCAGGGAAAAGCTGAGAGTTTCACCATGGAGTAATCATGTCAGTTTTGTGTTTTCCTATGTGGCCTTTATCAGGTGAAGGAGG
>NW_007195559.1:0-754 GCF_000164805.1 Carlito syrichta | reverse complement strand
GGCCACGCATGGAGACTCCTAACTCCACACCCATCTAAACAGGTGGTCTGGGGTCTAGGTACCCGTCCTCCCAGCCACTCCAGAGGTGGAGGAGGGAGGATCACTAGATCCTGTGGCTTCAAGTCTGGCAGTGGATGGTGGTCGTGTCCCCAGACACCAGCCTGAGTTACAGAGCCAGACTCTATCTCCAAAACATCAGAATTGTACACAAATTCTCAACTGCATGTGGTGCATTCAATTGGCGACTGGCTTTTGAGCCAGGAAAATGGGGCTAGAGGAAGAAATGACCTCAGGTGAAGGATGTGTCCCTGGCCTTTCTTGGCGGAAGTTCCTCGCTGCCAAGTTGGAGTGTCAGCATAACTGGGCACTTTTCTCACCTTGGAGAGGAGAGCCAGCATGAACACGGCCAGGGAGCCTCAGGAACAACCGCACCAATGCAGGGGCAGACATTGGGGGATGTTCTGCCTAGAAGGTGCCGAGCTTGGAGGACCCTCAATTGTGAGGGAGGCATGGGGGGAAGAACTGAGGAGAATTATTTTCTTTCTTTCTTTCTTTCTTTCTTTCTTTCTTTCTTTCTTTCTTTCTTTCTTTCTTTCTTTCTTTCTTCCTTCCTTCCTTCCTTCCTTCCTTCCTTCCTTCCTTCCTTCCTTCCTTTCTCTCTTTCTTTCTCTCTTTCTTTCTCTCTTTCTTCCTTCCTTCCTTTCTTTCTTTCTTTCTTTCTTTCTTTATTTCTTTCTTTCTTTCTTTCTTTCTT
>NW_007195558.1:0-1050 GCF_000164805.1 Carlito syrichta | reverse complement strand
AAAGCACAATTATAGTACAGAAGCAATCATGTGCAGTACACCTGGCTTGTCCCACCTCCCTCAAAAGGAACATGCCTTCCCCCTCATTTTGTAATTATACCTAGCACTTACTCATTCTCTTTTATGGTTGATATTTTGCTTTACACAGTGACTTCTCCTTTGCATTACTACTATATAAGACATCAGTTTTTCTATTTTAAAATAATGGTTTTTGACTGATGTAAATGTTCTCTATCTGAATTATGGCAATAGTTACACAGGTATCACATCTGTCATAATTCATGGGTGCATTTTATTGTATGTAAATTTTACCCCAATAAAGGGTAATTTTTTTAAAATAATGATGATGGTAATATTAACGATATGTATTGTTTTGCTGTGTAGCAGGATCTGTGCTAAGCAATTTATTACATTTCCTGCTTTCATGTATACTACAAACCTGGGAAGTAGGTACTGCTATCATCCCCATTTTACAGGTAAGGAAACTAAGGCTTAAAGAAGTCAGGCACCTAGGGTCACATAGTACTGATACAGCTTGGCTTAGAATTCAAACCTTTTTTTTTTTTTTTTCAGACAGGGTTTTGCTCTGTCACCCAGGCTGGAATGCAATGGTATGGTCACAGCTCACTGCAGCCTCAAATTCCTGGCCTCAAGGGCTGCTCCTGACCTAGCCTCTGGAGTAACTAGAACTATAGGCATGCACCACCACACCCAGCTAATTTTTTAAATTTTTTGTAGAAAATGCAAACATAGGTCTTGCTATTTAGTCCAGGCTGATTTTGAACTCCTAGGCTCAAATGATTCTCCTGCCCAGCCTCCCAAAGCTCTGGGATTATATGTGTGAGCCACCATGCCAGGCCAAATCTATCTGTCTTAAATAACCATCTCCATATAAAATGCCTATAGGAATACTTTTTTTTCAGTTGGAGTCTCACTCTGTCACCCAGACTGGAGTGCAGTGGCACGCTCCTAGCCACCGCAGCCTTGACCTACTAGGCCTGACAATCCTTCCACCTCAGCCTTCCAAGTAACTGGAACTACAGGCATGTG
>NW_007195557.1:0-684 GCF_000164805.1 Carlito syrichta | reverse complement strand
TCAGACAGGGTTTTGCTCTGTCACCCAGGCTGGAATGCAATGGTATGGTCACAGCTCACTGCAGCCTCAAATTCCTGGCCTCAGGGGCTGCTCCTGACCTAGCCTCTGGAGTAACTAGAACTATAGGCATGCACCACCACACCCAGCTAACTTTTTAAATTTTTTGTAGAAAATGCAAACATAGGTCTTGCTATTTAGTCCAGGCTGATTTTGAACTCCTAGGCTCAAATGATTCTCCTGCCCAGCCTCCCAAAGCTCTGGGATTATATGTGTGAGCCACCATGCCAGGCCAAATCTATCTGTCTTAAATAACCATCTCCATATAAAATGCTTATAGGAATACTTTTTTTTCAGTTGGAGTCTCACTCTGTCACCCAGACTGGAGTGCAGTGGCACGCTCCTAGCCACCGCAGCCTTGACCTACTAGGCCTGGCAATCCTTCCACCTCAGCCTTCCAAGTAACTGGAACTACAGGCATGTGCTACCACGCCCAGCTAATTTTTGATTTATTGTAGAAACGGGGTCTTGTCAAGTTGCCTGGGTGGGTCTTGAACCCGCGGGCTCTGGCAATCCACTCACCTCAGCCTCTCAAAGCGCTAGGATTACAGGCTGAGCCACGGAACCCGGCCCATTTTATATATCTTTAAAAAGTAATAAGTAATAATGTCAAACACATAAAAATTG
>NW_007195556.1:0-788 GCF_000164805.1 Carlito syrichta | reverse complement strand
AACAAACATTCAGCCAGAAAACACATTAGAAAATGTTGTAGAACAGCTTTTGTGATGACTTTGTATCTGTGACAGTAAAGGAATTCGAAGCACTTGGTATGGGCTGTAGTCATCAAGAAAGCCTTCATGAGAAAAGTGATTTATCTGTGGATTCTGGAGGGTAGGATTGAAAAATAAACTCACAGTACTGGAAAATGGGGTTTTCATGGTGGCTGTTCTAATGAACATTAACCGATTGAATATCGGAAGGGACTAACTCACGAGGGAAAAGGTGAGCCATGGGGAGAGAGAGGTTCAAAAGTTGGGGGCACTGTGGAACTTCCTGGTAGAAAGATTAGTCTCACAGACAGGAGAAAGAATTCTGAAAGAACCGGAGGCCTTTGTGGTATCCCGTATTGCTGTTCATTAAGATTTCAGCATCCTCCCCTCATGTCCCACCACCACTCCTTCCCTCTGGAAGTCAGACATGCTCAGGTGACTTGTTCTGGCCAGTGACCGACATCGCTTTCCGGTGGAGACTAAGACCACTGTTAGTTTTGCCACGCTCGTTCCCTCCCTGCCCACCAAGGAACCTGCAATTCTCCAGTGGCTACTAGGGCAACCTGGGTTCCTAAGTGAGAATGACGACAACTCGAATAGAGCACTCCTATGAACATCAAAGTATATTATCTAAGAAGAAGTGTAATGCAAATTTAAACAGCAAATATCTAACACTGAATCATACACGATTTTCAGCAATGAAGAGCCTAGCCCCTCAAGTAAAGAGAAAAAATTAAATCAAGCTATTA
>NW_007195555.1:0-763 GCF_000164805.1 Carlito syrichta | reverse complement strand
CCAATGAGCTGTCAAGATCGGGAAGAGAGCCCAACTGGTAAAGAACCTCAACCAAACATCCTGGAAGAATATGGACTGTATTTGCCAAACAAATAAGTTTCACCACTATTCCTAACAAAATGCAATAAAAGCACTCAAGTAAAGCATTTAGGACTGATGAAACAAAATGAATTATTGGAAGAGGGGAAATCCTAAAAATGACATAAGTGTGCCTTAAACATTTCACTGGAACCTCAACATACAGTACTTTCATTCAGGGTCAATGTCTCATATAAAGCCAAGGCACTCCCTCTGAGCACAAATCCCTCACTTGGCATTCCATGTCATTTTTCTCACCCAAGCAGCATTCATGATATCTCATCTCTGATTTCCAGTTACAGGGAAGGGGAGTCTTATCTTTCACGGTTGCTTTACTCACACTTAACTCAGCAGAATTAAAGCATTTACCATTTGACCTGCTACTCTTTCCAAATATGCAACTTATCTTTACACAGAAACAACTTTTCCACTCATATTTTTAGAGTGTCTACTTAATTAATTTGCCTATTTGCAATCCAGGCACAATTGACATAAAAACAACTGGCTAGACAGGGCACGGTGGCTCAAGCCCGTAATTCCAGCACTTTGGGAGGCCGAGGCGAGAGGATTGCCTGAGCCCAGGGGTTCAAGACCAGCATAGGCACCTTGGTGAGACCTTGTCTCTACAATAAATCCAGAAAAATTATTGTTCATAATAAAAAATATTGATATAAGTTGGAGGACA
>NW_007195554.1:0-841 GCF_000164805.1 Carlito syrichta | reverse complement strand
GGGACAGACAAAGGAGTGCAGTGCAGCGGGTGGGGGCACACCATTACGAGGCATGGCGGCCGTGTCAGAGTAGGCGGTGATAGCAGTGGTGGATCCCTGGCCACCAAAGTGACAGCTCCGTAGATGCTCGGCTCGGGCCCTTTCACAACTCTAACGTTGCAGGATAAGGGGTGCCGCACGCATGCTCGCGATATGCATGCTCACCGCATGCCCCCTTATCCTATCACGCCCTGGAAACCTCCCACGAGATATCCCTCCTCACTCTCCCCCCTCGTCCTCCAATGCAGCCTCCTCTCCCAAATTCACGGGATGCTGCCCACCACGTGCAGGCTGTGCTGCCAGTTTCCCTCTGTCCTGCCCCGGCCAAAGACCACAGACATGGTGGCCTTTGTAACTCTGTCCCATGCACTCACACTCACACACTCGCACACCTCACTTTTGCTGGACTCCCTCAACCGTGTTTTGGTAAGTCTGGGTGGATTCCCAGGTTCTGTTGTAAGGGCATCCAGTCAGTGTCCTCTGATACAGAAGTAATACTGTCTATGCAACTTCACACAACTTTGGGCCACCTGCATAACCTTAAGGAATGTAAGACCAAAGAGCCAAATCCATAGACAAATGCAATGTCATACTTTAACACTAATTATTTTGAAATTGTGTGGAATCTTTCTGTAGGGTAAAAACACAATGCACATGCATTCAACTGAACAGCTGATGTTTACATATTTTTTAAATTATACTTTCCAGATTTGCAATTCATGAAAGAGTTAGATTGTTGTCTTTATCGATGAACTACCAAAAAAATTGTGCTCAGTTTCAAAAGTTTATTGTAACCTTTCCA
>NW_007195553.1:0-767 GCF_000164805.1 Carlito syrichta | reverse complement strand
ATGTACATTCGCAAATATGTTTCCGCATCGGTGGGATGCGTTTCTCTATGAGTCAGGGCCTCACTCTGATGCCCAGACGGTACTAGAGTGGTACAATCACACCTGACCACAGGGTAGACCTCCGGGGCTCAGGCAATCCTCCCAAGCGGCTGCAACGAAAAGCCTATGTCTCCAGGCCCAGCTCATTGATGACATTTTGGAGATAGAGATGAGGCTGCCTGATGTTACACAGTCATGTTTCAACTCCTGGGCTCCAGCAATCTTCCGTCCTCAGTCCGCCAAAGTGCTGGATGACAGGTGGGAGATTCCATGCCTGGCCTACCCTTAGCGGGAGTCGTTTTGGTCCACAATGAAGTGTGCTTTGATTGCGGGGATACGCTTCCTAGCTGTCCATAGCCAACGATTTAGCTTGCTTCCCTTAGGGTTCTATGAGTTTCCTTTACTTCTCACCACCAACATTCACCACTCAACTTTGCGGAGAGCACCCTGGCATTTGTTCTTGCCACAGAGTCTCCTTGAAAAGTAGCCAGACCTGTGAGTGAGAATTTCAGAGTGCTGTGATCATAGACAGTGCCTCTACTGCGAGGAAAACCTTCTCCAAACCCATGCGCGGGAGCCAACGGGAAGGACAGAGACCCACTTCTCTTGGAGTGACATCCATGCTTCAGGGGTGGGTGCTGAGTGAGGCCAGGTGTCCAGGTCCTAACGGGTGATCGCCACCAGCATGTAACCTCTGCTCTACAAGAAAAGCAGCGTGAAGACAATCT
>NW_007195552.1:0-804 GCF_000164805.1 Carlito syrichta | reverse complement strand
GAGTGGACTAGCAAGAAGTCAAACAGTGTGAGTTGGCTCCAAGCCCCCCTGCTCCATGACTGTTAGGTCCATGTGTGTGGCCAGACACAAGTGTGTTCACCCTGAAATAGTCCTCCTGTCAGTCAGGAAGCAGCCAGAAAGCAGATGCATCCTCAGATGGGGGCACTTGGGAAGAATTTCAGGGGGGGATTCTGTCAGGGCTGTGAGCAGGAGTCACCAAGTGGTGATGCAGCTCCTAGGGGTGCAGGGTAGAAATGCTGGGAGTCTCCAAGCCTGAAGAGCAAGCCAGAGAGGAGCCATTAAACCTGGGGAAAGCTGAGCTCATGCTTTTGGTGAAAAACACATCGATGGGAAGGAGCCAGGTAAGGAAAGACGTGGTGTCCTGGCAGAGCTACACAAAGCCTGTATGCAAAGGGGCTGAAGCCAACGTGGCAGTGGCAGCTATCGGGACCTAACATGCCCCTTCTCGCCCTTCCAGAGCAGGCATGTAAAGCCCCCAGATCTAGGAGTTGCCTCCTGGTGACCCACCTACTCCCTAGACTTTTCTCTCTTCCAAAGGGCCCTCAGCAGCTTTTCCTAACCCCACCCCAACCTCATCCTTTTTAGTCAAAATCTATTCCTCCTGCTTGAGGGAAAAAAGCACTTTTGTGGAACTCGGGGCAAGATAACATTAACAGGCAAGTGTTCTAGAATGCCAGGTACTGTGCTAAGAGTTTTATTTGTAATTTTTTTTTGAGTTGGAGTCTCACTCTGTTGTCCAGACTGGAGTGCAGTGGTCACTCCCCGTCACTGCAGCCTCGACCT
>NW_007195551.1:0-729 GCF_000164805.1 Carlito syrichta | reverse complement strand
TGGTCCTCTTTCTTGGCTCTATCTGTGTGTCCCGGTCACGCCCACGCTGCACTTTCTCGGTTACTATAGTGAAAGGCTTGAGATCAGGCAACCGTAACCCTCCGATTTTGTTATTTTTTCAAGATTATTTCTGCTAGTCTAGACGTGTGTCTTTTACACATTTTAGGTCTCCCACGGTTTGTGTTTCCGTCACGTTCCGCTCGCGTAATTCTCGTGCCTCTGGCAAAGATTCACCTATTTCTACAGATGCCCTTGCGACATCCACCGCTCGGTGTCTGCCCCGACTGAACCTGACGAGCAGACGCTCTCTCCCCCCGTTTGTAGTCACTGGGCTGGGCCCTTGATCGGAGAGACCGTGAGAACAGGCAAGGCGTAGATGGCGGGGCAAGTCGAGATCGGGTGTCGGAACGCTACCGCCCGCGGGACCCGTCCGGCTCCCGTCCTGTTTCTGCAAATAAGAGTTTAATAGGCACGGTTACTCTCATCCACGCGTGCGTTACCCGTGGCTGCTCTCGCACCACGAGGACAGAGCTGTACATTTCCGACAGCGACTCTGTGGCTTCGGCGGTCTACGCTATGTACCGTTTGTCCCCGAGCGGAAAAATTTTGCTGACCGCCGACGTACAGGTAGGGTTGGCAAAATGTGAGGGACATTACGTATTGTTTTAAGTGACTCGTTCTAAGACGGTGTTTTCTCCAAATGGCCGCTGGCTCCCGTTTCGTCTTCTT
>NW_007195550.1:4498-5378 GCF_000164805.1 Carlito syrichta | reverse complement strand
TCCCTGTTGTGTTTGTATGCTGGGAATTCCATAGACCCATGCTCTCTGATTGTATTTTCTGGCTTGAAGAAATTTCTTCTCACATATGAGCAGATTAGAACTCAGTCAAAGGTTCATGGGAACTCTGTGAAGGTTTCTGAATCTCAATTTTTCTATAGCTCCTTCGCCTACAGTATTCTGCTCCACAAATTCTAATTGCCTTCAACTTCCTCTACTCTGATGTATTTTTTCTTAATCTTACTATAATGTAAGTTAGGCTTGTTTGTTTGTTTGTTTTACTCTGTGTGGTGACCTGAAAACTGCAGGCAGGAAGCTGACGTAATTTTAGAGCTCACCTCATTGTTTTTCTTTCTCTTTGTGACAGTAGTGATTTGATAATTGTTTCCAATGTGTAGCAACTTTTGTTACATATATTTTGTATGGTGTCCTAGTTGCTTACCGTAGATAGATACGTCGTGTTTCTTGTTCTAGATTACTGTCTGAGACTAGAGTAATCAATCAGGAAGGCGGCACCGATCTCTTTTCTTTCTTTTTTTTAAGTTGGAGTCTCGCTCTGTCACCCAGACTGGAGTGCAGTGGCTGCTCCCAACCACCACAGCCTGGACCTGCTGGGCTCCGGCGATTCTTCCGCCTCAGCCTTCCGAGTAGCTGGAACGACAGGCTCGCGCTACCACGCCCGGCTAAGTTTTGATTTATTGTAGAGATGAGATCTCGCCAAGTTGCCCAGGTGGGTCTCAAACCTACGGGCTCAGGCAATCCACTCTCCTCGACCTCCCAAGCGCGAGATTATAGGCTGAGCCACGGAGCCCGGCTCCTATCTTGTTTTAAAAGTTAACATCCATATTTTGATCCCATGTTATTACATTGATTCCTATATCAA
>NW_007195550.1:0-1251 GCF_000164805.1 Carlito syrichta | reverse complement strand
CCATGTAGAGACAAAAAGTAGGTTATGGATTGACTAAGGCTGAGGGTAAGGAAACTGACCACCCCAAATCGCACCCTCACTCCCCTTGATTATAGGTGTCTTGTTTTTTTGAGTTGGAGTCTCACTCTGTCGCCCAGACTGGATTGCAGTGGCTGCTCCTGGCCACCACACCCTCGACCTTCTTGGCTTCGGCGAAACTTCCGCCTCAGCCTTCCAAGTAGCCGGAACTACAGGTGTGCGCCACCAGGCCCAGCTAATTTTTTAACAAATTTATTGTAGAGATGAGTTCTTGTCAAGTTGCCCAAGCGGGCCCGAACCTGCGGACTCAGGCAATCCACTCACGTCAGCCTCCCAAAGGCGCGGGATTACAGGCTTAGCCACCGAGCCCCGACTAACACAGGTTTTCTTGATGATTTGGGTTTTAATTCTGTTTTTATTGTGCCTGACAAAATACAGTCATCTGATTGTTCCTCAATTATGTTATTTTAATAAAAGAAATTAAATTTAGGTTTAAAAAAATTTACAACTTTAAAAAGAAATAAAATGTTAATAAAGCATTCATATTCATTTTGTGGTGGTGATACAAAACAAAAGGAGTAAAAAATGCATTTTATTTTGATTTGTTCTGAGACCTCTATACTTAATGATGCCCTTAAGAACTAAAGTAATTTTTGTTTCATATTTTTTGGAAATAATAAGGCTAACACTGGAAATTAATGGGCATGTCCTTTATCGATGGGCACTTCTCTATTCTAAACAATCTATTTCTTATTAGCAAGGAGCTTTTGATATCACATGAAAATATTAATTTTTTAAAAAATCAGAACTGACAGATAAAATTAGAAATTCTATGGAAGATCTAATTTTTGTGATCATTTTAGATTTTTACTTTTTTGGCAGAATATGCTGCTACAGAGAGATGTTTGGCCATGTGACTATAACTTCTATTTTTTTGACTATTTCCATTGATTTTAATAATATACGTACTAATATGAATTTTGAAAGAAATTTCCTCAATGTGAGAAAAATAAGAACATTTAAAATTATCAATCAACTAAGTGAAATTCAGGAAGGCAGTAGAAATAAATTTTGCAGAGCAAAGGTCAGACTGCCAGAATAATTTTTGTCCCCATGAACTTGCAGCGTGTTGATCCACTGGGGCAGGTAGAGAACAAGACAGCAAAATCGCTGGAGACAGAAAGTGGGACTGACAATAGGGGATGAAGAAGGACATATTAATAGCCAACCTTG
>NW_007195549.1:0-1135 GCF_000164805.1 Carlito syrichta | reverse complement strand
AAATAAAATGTTAATAAAGCATTCATATTCATTTTGTGGTGGTGATACAAAACAAAAGGAGTAAAAAATGCATTTTATTTTGATTTGTCTGAGACCTCTATACTTAATGATGCCCTTAAGAACTAAAGTAATTTTTGTTTCATATTTTTTGGAAATAATAAGGCTAACACTATGGAAATTAATGGGCATGTCCTTTATCGATGGGCACTTCTCTATTCTAAACAATCTATTTCTTATTAGCAAGGAGCTTTTGATATCACATGAAAATATTAATTTTTTAAAAAATCAGAACTGACATAAAATTAGAAATTCTATGGAAGATCTAATTTTTGTGGTCATTTTAGATTTTTACTTTTTTGGCAGAATATGCTGCTACAGAGAGATGTTTGGCCATGTGACTATAACTTCTATTTTTTTGACTATTTCCATTGATTTTAATAATATACGTACTAATATGAATTTTGAAAGAAATTTCCTCAATGTGAGAAAAATAAGAACATTTAAAATTATCAATCAACTAAGTGAAATTCAGGAAGGCAGTAGAAATAAATTTTGCAGAGCAAAGGTCAGACTGCCAGAATAATTTTTGTCCCCATGAACTTGCAGCGTGTTGATCCACTGGGGCAGGTAGAGAACAAGACAGCAAAATTGCTGGAGACAGAAAGTGGGACTGACAATAGGGGATGAAGAAGGACATATTAATAGCCAACCTGATGAAGCCCTTGTGATGTATCAGGCACTGAGCTAAGGGCTCCAGTATGCATTTATGCATTATCTTACTTAAACCCACAATTCTTTGAATTAGGTAGGCTACTTTAGTCCATTTTGTGCTGCTGTAACAGGTAACTTATAATGAACATAAATGTATTAACACATTGTCCTGCACGCTGGAAAGTCCAAGGTAAAGGGGCCACATCTGTTGAGTGTCTTCTGACAGCATCATCCATGGCAGAAGGTCAAAGATGAGGCCAAAAGAGAGACAGACAGATATAAAGATACAGAAATGTATATATGGAGAGAGAGAGAGAGAGAGAATGAGAATGTACAAGAGGTGTCCAATCATTCTTTATAAGGAGCCCACTTTGGTGATAATGAAGCCAAGTCAATCCTGTGATGGTGGTGTTAATTCATTTAT
>NW_007195548.1:0-647 GCF_000164805.1 Carlito syrichta | reverse complement strand
TTCTATTTTGGGTTCAATAAGAACCACTGATTTAAGACCAGTTGTGGAGAGCACAGAATAACATGGGAGTACAGAAAGATTACCATTGGGGCTGCCATGTGATGGGCAGTTGTTCACTATAGGGACTATTCCTTAAAGAGTTAGTCTAAAACATTTCAGACAATTTGGAGTAACCCCTTTAACCAAAGAAAAATGTCTAATTAAAGCCTCAATTTGTATTATACATATACGTATACACACATATATATGTACATAGTTTAAAACATGTATGAATATGAAAATTGACAAGTCATATTTGTAAGTATTTCACTTTGTCAAATAATTTTCATTCATGCCCTAATACTACAAAATATACTCCCCTTGGAGGAATGTTTAGTATTAAGGGAAATTTTACTTAGGATTCTGACACTCTTATAGACAGAATTAGCTAAACATTTTGATTCCTATTGTATAAAACATGGCTAAATTAATGGTGAACTCTCTTTGTCTGTATTTGTAAGTAACAAAGTTATTTTTCAATATTATGTATACTTTTTTTTTTTAGTTGAAGTCTCACTCGGTCGCCCAGTCTGCAGTGCAGTGGCCGCTTCTGGGCACTGCAGCCTCCACCTGCTGGGCTCCAGCGATCCTTTCAGCGATCCTTTCTC
>NW_007195547.1:0-786 GCF_000164805.1 Carlito syrichta | reverse complement strand
ACTATTCCTTAAAGAGTTAGTCTAAAACATTTCAGACAATTTGGAGTAACCCCTTAACCAAAGAAAAATGTCTAATTAAAGCCTCAATTGGTATTATACATATACGTATACACACATATATATGTACATAGTTTAAAACATGTATGAATATGAAAATTGACAAGTCATATTTGTAAGTATTTCACTTTGTCAAATAATTTTCATTCATGCCCTAATACTACAAAATATACTCCCCTTGGAGGAATGTTTAGTATTAAGGGAAATTTTACTTAGGATTCTGACACTCTTATAGACAGAATTAGCTAAACATTTTGATTCCTATTGTATAAAACATGGCTAAATTAATGGTGAACTCTCTTTGTCTGTATTTGTAAGTAACAAAGTTATTTTTCAATATTATGTATACTTTTTTTTTTTAGTTGAAGTCTCACTCGGTCGCCCAGTCTGCAGTGCAGTGGCCGCTTCTGGGCACTGCAGCCTCCACCTGCTGGGCTCCAGCGATCCTTTCAGCGATCCTTTCTCAGCCCTCCAAGTAGCTGGAATTACAGGCACACTCTACCATGCCCGGCTGATTTTTGATTTATTGTAGAGATGAGGTCTCGCCAAGTTGCTCAGGCGGGTCTCGAACCCACGGGCTCAGGCAGTCCACTCACCTCAGCCTCCCAAAGCATGGGATTACAGACTGAGCCACTGAGCCCGGCTAATTATGTATACGTTTAAAAACAATTTTAAATGACACATTACTATTGTATACATTTTTTTAAAAACCACTTCTATAGTTAACTT
>NW_007195546.1:0-852 GCF_000164805.1 Carlito syrichta | reverse complement strand
ATTGGTATATACATATACGTATACACACATATATATGTACATAGTTAAAACATGTATGAATATGAAAATTGACAAGTCATATTTGTAAGTATTTCACTTTGTCAAATAATTTTCATTCATGCCCTAATACTACAAAATATACTCCCCTTGGAGGAATGTTTAGTATTAAGGGAAATTTTACTTAGGATTCTGACACTCTTATAGACAGAATTAGCTAAACATTTTGATTCCTATTGTATAAAACATGGCTAAATTAATGGTGAACTCTCTTTGTCTGTATTTGTAAGTAACAAAGTTATTTTTCAATATTATGTATACTTTTTTTTTTTAGTTGAAGTCTCACTCGGTCGCCCAGTCTGCAGTGCAGTGGCCGCTTCTGGGCACTGCAGCCTCCACCTGCTGGGCTCCAGCGATCCTTTCAGCGATCCTTTCTCAGCCCTCCAAGTAGCTGGAATTACAGGCACACTCTACCATGCCCGGCTGATTTTTGATTTATTGTAGAGATGAGGTCTCGCCAAGTTGCTCAGGCGGGTCTCGAACCCACGGGCTCAGGCAGTCCACTCACCTCAGCCTCCCAAAGCATGGGATTACAGACTGAGCCACTGAGCCCGGCTAATTATGTATACGTTTAAAAACAATTTTAAATGACACATTACTATTGTATACATTTTTTTAAAAACCACTTCTATAGTTAACTTTCCTGGGATTGTAAATTTGTCTCTCAAATTATTTACAATATTCTAATGAAAACAATAATTACATTTTACAATTAAACAAAAAAACTTCTATTTTACCAGGATGAGCAACAACAGTGATCTGGCTAAAGCATTTTGTAAGAGGAAATGTAGTTGA
>NW_007195545.1:0-774 GCF_000164805.1 Carlito syrichta | reverse complement strand
CATTCATGCCCTAATACTACAAAATATACTCCCCTTGGAGGAATGTTTAGTATTAAGGGAAATTTTACTTAGGATTCTGACACTCTTATAGACAGAATTAGCTAAACATTTTGATTCCTATTGTATAAAACATGGCTAAATTAATGGTGAACTCTCTTTGTCTGTATTTGTAAGTAACAAAGTTATTTTTCAATATTATGTATACTTTTTTTTTTAGTTGAAGTCTCACTCGGTCGCCCAGTCTGCAGTGCAGTGGCCGCTTCTGGGCACTGCAGCCTCCACCTGCTGGGCTCCAGCGATCCTTTCAGCGATCCTTTCTCAGCCCTCCAAGTAGCTGGAATTACAGGCACACTCTACCATGCCCGGCTGATTTTTGATTTATTGTAGAGATGAGGTCTCGCCAAGTTGCTCAGGCGGGTCTCGAACCCACGGGCTCAGGCAGTCCACTCACCTCAGCCTCCCAAAGCATGGGATTACAGACTGAGCCACTGAGCCCGGCTAATTATGTATACGTTTAAAAACAATTTTAAATGACACATTACTATTGTATACATTTTTTTAAAAACCACTTCTATAGTTAACTTTCCTGGGATTGTAAATTTGTCTCTCAAATTATTTACAATATTCTAATGAAAACAATAATTACATTTTACAATTAAACAAAAAAACTTCTATTTTACCAGGATGAGCAACAACAGTGATCTGGCTAAAGCATTTTGTAAGAGGAAATGTAGTTGACTTGAATGGGAGGGATATGTAGTGTATGGTGATTTG
>NW_007195544.1:0-831 GCF_000164805.1 Carlito syrichta | reverse complement strand
CAGATACTCCTTCCCCCTTAGCCTCTCAAGCGGCTGGGACCATGGCGTGTTCCACCCATAACTGCCCGATTTTTTAAATTTTTGGTGGTGTTGAGATCTGTGTATTTTAACCAACCTGATCTCCTGAGCTTAAGTGATCCTACTGCCTCAGCCTCCTAAAGTGCTGGTATGACAGGCACAATCTCTCCGTGTCTGGCCTTTATTTCCATGAATTTAAGAGGTGTAAATAGTCTGTGTTCTGTGCTTCAGTCGTACCTACCAACTCCACGTGTGCCCGTGGTACCCAACAGGTAATTTTTTATCCCTCTACCCTTTCTGTTCTCCCTTTCTGAGTCTCCAGCGTTCCTTATAACATTTTCTGTGTCTTGGGGATTTTTTTTTTTTTTGGAACCGAGTTTCACCGCTTGAGAGGATTCTTCTTTTAGCTCCCATGTATAAGTGAGAGCATGTGATGTTGGTTTTTCCGTTCCCGAGTTAGTTCACTTGGGATGATGGGCTCCAAGTTCATCCCAGTTGTTGCCAGTGACACTGCTTTATTCTTTTTGATAGCTGAATAGTATTCCACGACATCTATATAACACATCCGTACTATCCGTCGATCGGCTTCTGGACATTTAGGTGATTCTACATCTGTGCGATTGTGAAATGTGTAGCAATTAACATGTGAGCGCAGGTTTCAAAAATAACACTTTTGCAGAAAGAGCCAACATCATTAAAAGTCAGGAAATGTCTGACTTTTGACAATAGGGAGTTAATTCTAAGATAGTGGTTCTCCTTCCCTAAAATCTTTTTATTAGAAAGTCTTTGGTTATTTGGGCTCTTTTTTGCTTT
>NW_007195543.1:0-756 GCF_000164805.1 Carlito syrichta | reverse complement strand
TACGTTTGCTTTTGCAGACTCAGAAAATAAAATGTGTTGCTTAGGCCCAATATCTGCAGTGTGTCTCATGGGTTTTCTTCTACATGTGTATTGTTTGAGGTATTACATTTCCATCTTAAACGCACCTACAGCTCCTTCTTGCAGGTGGTGACAGATGAGTGCTTAGCTTCTTCCTTCTGCGTATGCTCAGCCGATTCTCCCAGAACTATGCATAATAGAGAGTGTCCTTTCATCGGTGATTATTTCTGTCCACTTTACCAAGATCGATTGGTATTGGTTGTAGGTGAGCAGCTTTATTTCTAGGCTCTCTGTTCTGTTGTATCTACTAGGAAAGCGTATTTTCTAAAACTAGAATTAGACAAGGAGGTACACTCTCACCCCTTCTATTTAGCATTGTTCTGGAAGTACTGGTCAGAGTAATCAGGCAATAGAGATAAATAAGATGTATCCAGGTAAAAAAAAAAAGAAAGTCAAATTATGTCTCTTCACAGAGATACGGTTGTTTCTATATTTAGAGAACTGTAAGGACATCCCTAAATTACTCCTAGACTTAATATGAGACCTCGGTGAACTCCCAGGATACAAAATCGATGTTCAAAAATTAATAGCATGTCTATATGCCAACAACGTTCGAGCTCGGATCCAAATCGAGAACACAATCCCAGCTGGGCTCGGTGGTTCAGCCTGTAATCCCACGCTTTGGGAGGTGTAGGTGAGTGGATTACCCGAGCCCGCGGGTTCGAGACCTGCCTGGGG
>NW_007195542.1:0-795 GCF_000164805.1 Carlito syrichta | reverse complement strand
GTGATCCTTCTGCCTCAGCCTTCCAAGTAGCTGGAACTACAGGCGTGCATTACCACGCCTGGCTAATTTTTGATTTATTGTAGAGATGAGGTGCTTTTAAATCTTAATTCTTGTTTATCTTTCCATCCTACATCAGATTATTGAACTTAGATCTAAGATACTGGTGGTTTATCGGTTTTTTTGTTGTTGTTGTTGTTTTTTGAGTTGGAGTCTCACTCTGTCTCCCAGACTGGAGTGCAGTGGCCGCTCCCGGCCACCGCAACCTCGACCTGCTGGGCTCCGGCGATCCTTCCGCCCCAGCCTTCCAAGTAGCCGGAATTACAGGCATGCGCTACCACGCCCGACTGATTTTGTGATTTTATTGTTGAGATGAGGTCTCGCTGCCCAGGCGGGTCACGAACTATCGGTTATTTTTAATGAAAATTAACTCTGTGAAAAAGTGCTTAAGCATTGTTCACAAATAACTATATAATCTTTGAAATGTGTAGTCCTAAAATATCTTTAAAAAGTCACAGCTCCATTTTGCCTCTGTGATCATGCGACTGAAAACCAAGGACTCTGAACTGAGAGAGCACATGATAGAACAAGATTAGACTCCTGTGTTATCACTTGAGGAAAACATATAAAAAATTTTGTTCATTTATTTTTAATACATTTTTGTTTTACGGTTATAAATTGATGTAGTACAGGTTAAAATATTTACATATATATTGTATAGTGGTAAAGTCTGGGCTTTTAGTGTAAACATTGCCCAAGAAATGTACATTGTACTCATTAGGCAATTTCTCAAGTCAC
>NW_007195541.1:0-719 GCF_000164805.1 Carlito syrichta | reverse complement strand
TATGTAGAGATGAGGTGCTTTAAATCTTAATTCTTGTTTATCTTTCCATCCTAAATCAGATTATTGAACTTAGATCTAAGATACTGGTGGTTTATCGGTTTTTTTTTGTTGTTGTTGTTTTTTGAGTTGGAGTCTCACTCTGTCTCCCAGACTGGAGTGCAGTGGCCGCTCCCGGCCACCGCAACCTCGACCTGCTGGGCTCCGGCGATCCTTCCGCCCCAGCCTTCCAAGTAGCCGGAATTACAGGCATGCGCTACCACGCCCGGCTGATTTTGTGATTTTATTGTTGAGATGAGGTCTCGCTGCCCAGGCGGGTCACGAACTATCGGTTATTTTTAATGAAAATTAACTCTGTGAAAAAGTGCTTAAGCATTGTTTACAAATAACTATATAATCTTTGAAATGTGTAGTCCTAAAATATCTTTAAAAAGTCACAGCTCCATTTTGCCTCTGTGATCATGCGACTGAAAACCAAGGACTCTGAACTGAGAGAGCACATGATAGAACAAGATTAGACTCCTGTGTTATCACTTGAGGAAAACATATAAAAAATTTTGTTCATTTATTTTTAATACATTTTTGTTTTACGGTTATAAATTGATGTAGTACAGGTTAAAATATTTACATATATATTGTATAGTGGTAAAGTCTGGGCTTTTAGTGTAAACATTGCCCAAGAAATGTACATTGTACTCATTAGGCAATTTCTCAAGTCACCT
>NW_007195540.1:0-997 GCF_000164805.1 Carlito syrichta | reverse complement strand
TTACAAGCGAAAGTGGCCCATCCCAGAATGTTTGGAATGTGGCCCAGTCCAAAGTTCACAGTAGGCTACCTGCAAGTAACCCAGCCGCATTCTTTCAACAAAAATGGCTGTCTTCTAAAACTGTATTCTACAATTTACACCTTCAATAAATCCTAAGATCATGACCCAGAAGCCTGTGACCAATACTAAGACTCTTAAATGTGACATGAGTTTGAATTACAAGTTGTGTGAAAGTCAAAACTGCAGTTTGTGGAAGAATGGGAGCAATGAACTTCTAAAGTTAGCTTGTGTTCATCCCGGTCTCAGAGTTTTTATATTTTGAGCTCACCGAAGCCTAATCTGGTTAGTGCTGAGTAGAAAGGGGGAGGAAATGGGATCAAATAACTCCTGAACGTATCCTAGTGGTCTCGGGGTCAACGGCCCTTGTTGGGAGCCAACATCTATAGTTACATGGCTGAGGCCTGTAAAGGCCCATCTGGAAGATCGCCTCTGACATAGGATATCAGTTATACCTATAATATTGGCATGTGATTAGTGACCAGTGAGCATACATGGCAGTAAAATTTATAAGTAAATCTCTGTACACCTGATGGAAAGTTGCACAGTAGAATTATTTTATATGACCTTGTCCCTTCTAAGTTGTACTTCTTTCTAGATTTTTTTTTACTTCTATTTCCTTGTAGACTGGTTAGTCAGCTCTTGTTCCCAAAGGCAGTTTCTCCTAGGATTAAGATTAGAAACTAAATTATCATAATAGTTTTATTGCCCTGCCCCTAGCCAGGCAGGACGTTTTTCTAGTTTTGTTACATGCCGGAACTCCGTTTGCTTCAGCCCGAGGTCATTGTCATGGTAACCGTGCAGTCCATTATCCAAGAGTGTGACAGCTACTATTTGATTTTTAGAATAGACTTGTTTGTATAAAACATACATTTAAGACGATACAATTTCCATCGAAAAGATTTAAACAGTAATAAGCATTCATAGAAAACTTTTAAGT
>NW_007195539.1:0-720 GCF_000164805.1 Carlito syrichta | reverse complement strand
TGAACTTCTAAGGCTATTTTGAGTTTTTGTTTTGTTTTGTTTTTGGCAATTATTTTTTTAGCCATGAAAACCTTTTGGTGAGATCAATAAACTTGTTTTTGAGCTTAAAAATATAAAGAATAATAATGAACTTCTTCCCCTTTTTCTTATTTGTATATATTATCTTATGACATAAAATGAGAAGGAAAGATTTGAAAATGAATTTTAAAAATTAATATAAAAAATTATACTTTTTTATTATGCTGTAAATACTCAAATTAATTTGAGTATTTACAGCAATTGCTAAATTATACATAATGTATCTCAGGTTAGAAAACATTGCATCACACTTTAAACACTAACACTTTACTTAATCATTATGCCATAGAATATATTTTTTAAAATAGGCATAAGCTCAAACATAGCATGCACAATGAAATACTGCAAACAATGTTTACAACATGGGCCTCAGTATTATCAAGATTAAGCTTTTTAAAAGATTAAAGTTACCAAAAACTTAGCACTAATTTTATTATTTTTTTATATTTTTGGAGAATTGTAAAATTTTTCAAATAATTATCAATAGGTGAGTGTGTGATGTGTTTACTTTTTAAAATATTTTTATTTCTGTATTACAGATATGGTGTACAATTCAGGGTTAGGTGTACAAATGTTCATTATGCAGGTACCCTTTTTGATGAGGTGTGCACCCTTTCCCCTGTCAGATTCCAGTACTGCCAA
>NW_007195538.1:0-804 GCF_000164805.1 Carlito syrichta | reverse complement strand
ACATAAAATGAGAAGGAAAGATTTGAAAATGAATTTAAAAATTAATATAAAAAATATACTTTTTTATTATGCTGTAAATACTCAAATTAATTTGAGTATTTACAGCAATTGCTAAATGATACATAATGTATCTCAGGTTAGAAAACATTGCATCACACTTTAAACACTAACACTTTACTTAATCATTATGCCATAGAATATATTTTTTAAAATAGGCATAAGCTCAAACATAGCATGCACAATGAAATACTGCAAACAATGTTTACAACATGGGCCTCAGTATTATCAAGATTAAGCTTTTTAAAAGATTAAAGTTACCAAAAACTTAGCACTAATTTTATTATTTTATTTTATATTTTTGGAGAATTGTAAAATTTTTCAAATAATTATCAATAGGTGAGTGTGTGTATGTGTTTACTTTTTAAAATATTTTTATTTCTGTATTACAGATATGGTGTCCAATTCAGGGTTAGGTGTACAAATGTTCATTATGCAGGTACCCTTTTTGATGAGGTGTGCACCCTGTCCCCTGTCAGATTCCAGTACTGCCAATCCGTTACTTAGAGTATTAGAACATTAATTTTTAAAAATTTAATGATGATCTTAACAAATTTACATGCCCAAGATAATATATTTTTAATAGACTCACTCAGGATTTGAAGTACCAGTGTTTAAGGAACTCTTGGCTAGCAACCTTTTAAAAAAAGAAAAATTATTGTAAAGATGTGAGATACAATTCAGTGTTAGGTATACAAACATTGATCATGCGGGTACCCCTGATAATGAGACATGCCACTCTCTCCC
>NW_007195537.1:0-774 GCF_000164805.1 Carlito syrichta | reverse complement strand
AAGACTGAAAAGTTCTTTTGGCTAAAGCCAAGTAGCTCATAAGCTGATTCTAAAGAATCAGTAAACAGTCTTCTTTATCTTCCTACACCATACTCATAACTGCGACCTGTGATTGGTCATGTTTTTCTTCCACAGCCACTGGATGCTAGAGTCCAGCATCTTAACTTTAGAAGCAAAGGCATAATGGGCAATCTACTCTTTGTTTCTGTCCCTGTCCTCTCTTCTACTCCCCTGAATGGCTGCAGACTTGATTTTATAAGAATATACCTTGTCATTGGTTCCCTTTTCTTCAATTCACTACTATCTTTTCTCCTTTTAACCAAAATTGAGCTGGGTACAATGTGGAAACACAGTCCCACTGAATGGTTCAGTTCCTCTGAATAACAACATGAGGAAGGTTTCCACAGGAGGAAGGAGGATTTGCTAAGGCTACTAAACGTTACGGAGGAAGGTTGGAGATGTGCTCCTGGTGCCAATCCGACGAGAAAAGGCAAGGAATGAAATCACCATTAACAGCAAGGTATCCTGATGAAAGAGACGCTGAAATGGTAACCCTTAGGTCGATCCACATCCTCCTGGCCAAGTCATGGCTCACTGCATAGGACAGTGGGTATGTGACTTCTACCTTCGAGCCGCTCTCTTCCACACAGAAAGGCACATTTCGTAAACTCCTTCAATGTACTGTTGTAGAGCACTAATCTGCTAAACTGTGTTTGTTCACTTTTGAATTCAGATTTCAGTTGTTCACTTTTGAGTACACAATTTTACAAGAAG
>NW_007195536.1:0-769 GCF_000164805.1 Carlito syrichta | reverse complement strand
CCATACTCATAACTGGGACCTGTGATTGGTCATGTTTTTCTTCCACAGCCACTGGATGCTAGAGTCCCAGCATCTTAACTTTAGAAGCAAAGGCATAATGGGCAATCTACTCTTTGTTTCTGTCCCTGTCCTCTCTTCTACTCCCCTGAATGGCTGCAGACTTGATTTTATAAGAATATACCTTGTCATTGGTTCCCTTTTCTTCAATTCACTACTATCTTTTCTCCTTTTAACCAAAATTGAGCTGGGTACAATGTGGAAACACAGTCCCACTGAATGGTTCAGTTCCTCTGAATAACAACATGAGGAAGCTTTCCACAGGAGCAAGGAGGATTTGCTAAGGCTACTAAACGTTACGGAGGAAGGTTGGAGATGTGCTCCTGGTGCCAATCCGACGAGAAAAGGCAAGGAATGAAATCACCATTAACAGCAAGGTATCCTGATGAAAGAGACGCTGAAATGGTAACCCTTAGGTCGATCCACATCCTCCTGGCCAAGTCATGGCCCACTGCATAGGACAGTGGGTATGTGACTTCTACCTTCGAGCCGCTCTCTTCCACACAGAAAGGCACATTTCGTAAACTCCTTCAATGTACTGTTGTAGAGCACTAATCTGCTAAACTGTGTTTGTTCACTTTTGAATTCAGATTTCAGTTGTTCACTTTTGAGTACACAATTTTACAAGAAGTGAAAAGTGTTTTAAAAACATGGGAGGAAGAAGACAGGTCAGAAAGAAGAAGATGAAGCATATATCTATGATGTCTGATGT
>NW_007195535.1:0-889 GCF_000164805.1 Carlito syrichta | reverse complement strand
GGATGCTAGAGTCCAGCATCTTAACTTTAGAAGCAAAGGCATAATGGGCAATCTACTCTTTGTTTCTGTCCCTGTCCTCTCTCTACTCCCTGAATGGCTGCAGACTTGATTTTATAAGAATATACCTTGTCATTGGTTCCCTTTTTCTTCAATTCACTACTATCTTTTCTCTTTTTAACCAAAATTGAGCTGGGTACAATGTGGAAACACAGTCCCACTGAATGGTTCAGTTCCTCTGAATAACAACATGAGGAAGCTTTCCACAGGAGCAAGGAGGATTTGCTAAGGCTACTAAACGTTACGGAGGAAGGTTGGAGATGTGCTCCTGGTGCCAATCCGACGAGAAAAGGCAAGGAATGAAATCACCATTAACAGCAAGGTATCCTGATGAAAGAGACGCTGAAATGGTAACCCTTAGGTCGATCCACATCCTCCTGGCCAAGTCATGGCCCACTGCATAGGACAGTGGGTATGTGACTTCTACCTTCGAGCCGCTCTCTTCCACACAGAAAGGCACATTTCGTAAACTCCTTCAATGTACTGTTGTAGAGCACTAATCTGCTAAACTGTGTTTGTTCACTTTTGAATTCAGATTTCAGTTGTTCACTTTTGAGTACACAATTTTACAAGAAGTGAAAAGTGTTTTAAAAACATGGGAGGAAGAAGACAGGTCAGAAAGAAGAAGATGAAGCATATATCTATGATGTTTTGATGTTCCTTAACTTAGACTCCCCCCACCTCCACATTCGTTCAGGGTAGATTGAAATAACTGCTGTTACCTGGCACAGAGTGCAACAATTTTTATGTATATGACTGCATGTTTTTTCATCTGAATATAAGTTACACTTGGAAATTTGCATTTCATATTTTGGTCGTCGAAGAGTTTGGT
>NW_007195534.1:0-1046 GCF_000164805.1 Carlito syrichta | reverse complement strand
ATGGGCAATCTACTCTTTGTTTCTGTCCTGCTCTCTCTCTACTCCACTGAATGGCTGCAGACTTGATTTTATAAGAATATACCTTGTCATTTGTTCCCTTTTCTTCAATTCAGTACTATTTTTTCTCTTTTTAACCAAAATTGAGCTGGGTAAAATGTGGAAACACAGTCCCACTGAATGGTTCAGTTCCTCTGAATAACAACATGAGGAAGCTTTCCATAGGAGCAAGGATGATTTGCTAAGGCTACTAAACGTTACAGAGGAAGGTTGGAGATGTGCTCCTGGTGCCAATCCGACGAGAAAAGGCAAGGAATGAAATCACCATTAAAAGCAAGGTATCCTGATGAAAGAGACGCTGAAATGGTAACCCTTAAGTCGATCCACATCCTCCTAGCCAAGTCATGGCCCACTGCATAGGACAGTGGGTATGTGACTTCTACCTTCGAGTCGCTCTCTTCCACACAGAAAGGCACATTTCGTAAACTCCTTCAATGTACTGTTGTAGAGCACTAATCTGCTAAACTGTGTTTGTTCACTTTTGAATTCAGATTTCAGTTGTTCACTTTTGAGTACACAATTTTACAAGAAGTGAAAAGTGTTTTAAAAACATGGGAGGAAGAAGACAGGTCAGAAAGAAGAAGATGAAGCATATATCTATGATGTTTTGATGTTCCTTAACTTAGACTCCCCCCATCTCCACATTCGTACAGGGTAGATTGAAATAACTGCTGTTACCTGGCACAGAGTGCAACAATTTTTATGTATATGACTGCATGTTTTTTCATCTGAATATAAGTTACACTTGGAAATTTGCATTTCATATTTTGGTCGTCGAAGAGTTTGGTTGTCCACCATTTAAGGCAATGAAACATTCATCATTAATAGCTAGCAGGTTTCAGTAAAATGTCCTTAAGGCCATAGTTCCACTCCAGCAAATAACTGTTCAGATTTCTCTGTACCGTGGGCTCTGGCCTGAGTTGGAGTCTCACTCTGGGATCCGCGCCCGAAGGCAGTGGCCTCTCCCGGCCACCGCAACCTCGACCTGG
>NW_007195533.1:0-852 GCF_000164805.1 Carlito syrichta | reverse complement strand
CAAGTCATGGCCCACTGCATAGGACAGTGGGTATGTGACTTCTACCTTTCGAGCCGCTCTCTTCCACACAGAAAGGCACATTTCATAAACTCCTTCAATGTACTGTTGTAGAGCACTAATCTGCTAAACTGTGTTTGTTCACTTTTGAATTCAGATTTCAGTTGTTCACTTTTTAGTACATAATTTTACAAAAAGTGAAAAGTGTTTTAAAAACATGGGAGGAAGAAGACAGGTCAGAAAGAAGAAGATGAAGCATATATCTGTGATGTTTTGATGTTCCTTAACTTAGATTCCCCCCATCTCCACATTCGTACAGGGTAGATTGAAATAACTGCTGTTACCTGGCACAGAGTGCAACAATTTTTATGTATATGACTGCATGTTTTTTCATCTGAATATAAGTTACACTTGGAAATTTGCATTTCATATTTTGGTCGTCGAAGAGTTTGGTTGTCCACCATTTAAGGCAATGAAACATTCATCATTAATAGCTAGCAGGTTTCAGTAAAATGTCCTTAAGGCCATAGTTCCACTCCAGCAAATAACTGTTCAGATTTCTCTGTACCGTGGGCTCTGGCCTGAGTTGGAGTCTCACTCTGGGATCCGCGCCCGAAGGCAGTGGCCTCTCCCGGCCACCGCAACCTCGACCTGCTGGGTTCCATTGATCCTTCCGCTTCAGCCTTCCGAGGAGCTGGCATTACAGGCATGTGCTACCACGCCCGGCTGATTTTTTGATGTATTGTAGAGATGAGGACTCCCCAAGTTGCCCAGGTGGGTCTCGAACCCGCGGGCTTAGGTTATCCACTCCCCGCAGCCTCCTAAATCGCAGGATTACAGGCTGAGCCACGGAAG
>NW_007195532.1:0-866 GCF_000164805.1 Carlito syrichta | reverse complement strand
CCAGTGTCGACAATTAGAACTACAAAAAAGTTGGAAATTATGGTAGCACGTGGCCAGTGGGCAGTGTTATTTTCCCTATGTGCACAAATACAAAGACATTTCTCTCTGATCTTAGGTAAACTAGTTTCACTATCCATACATAGAAGTTAGGAATCATAGCATTTCTGATATTCAAACGTATAGAAGGTGTTATACAGAGCAAATTCCCCTTTTTTTCCTTTGAAAAATCATGGTTCTTCAAGATGTATTATTAATTTTTGGACATCGTAGATATTAAAATCTAATTCTCATTTTGAAACATTTCGAAATCCATGCATCAGTGATAGGAATTTTTATATTAAATTCTGAAAAACTAACTTAATCATTTTTATTCCTATTCATTTTTTTTGGAGTGACACTGCTGAAGGGGCTGATAAGTAGGACTTGGAAAATAATGATGAATAAATATCACTTAGTACCCATTACTTAGAAAGCATTCACTTGCCAAAAAAGGTTCTGGAAATGGCCATGGTGCTGGGCTCTGGGGACTTTTTTCAGCAAAATATTCACTTACAGACAATAAGGACATCTCATACTTAGCGAATCTGCTTTTTAGATAATATCCAGGCACATTTCAGAATATTATGGATTACTGTATAAATAACTGGAACCCAAATTAATAGTACCCGAGGGGCTATTTTCAAATAACAGAAATTACCCCTATTTATGTACACTTTAAACAGTTGAAAAATATATACAGAAATAAAGGTAGAAATTGATCTTACAGTGGCATAAAGCATATTTGCAAGCTAAACCATGGTAGAGGGTCATCTTCACCTGGCGATCTTTCAATGTTAACTTGTGCCTGCGTCTGTTTCTAGAAATCA
>NW_007195531.1:0-853 GCF_000164805.1 Carlito syrichta | reverse complement strand
TCTCTCTGATCTTAGGTAAACTAGTTTCACTATCCATACATAGAAGTTAGGAATCATAGCATTTCTGATATTCAAACGTATAGAAGGTGTTATACAGAGCAAATTCCCCTTTTTTTCCTTTGAAAAATCATGGTTCTTCAAGATGTATTATTAATTTTTGGACATCGTAGATATTAAAATCTAATTCTCATTTTGAAACATTTCGAAATCCATGCATCAGTGATAGGAATTTTTATATTAAATTCTGAAAAACTAACTTAATCATTTTTATTCCTATTCATTTTTTTTGGAGTGACACTGCTGAAGGGGCTGATAAGTAGGACTTGGAAAATAATGATGAATAAATATCACTTAGTACCCATTACTTAGAAAGCATTCACTTGCCAAAAAAGGTTCTGGAAATGGCCATGGTGCTGGGCTCTGGGGACTTTTTTCAGCAAAATATTCACTTACAGACAATAAGGACATCTCATACTTAGCGAATCTGCTTTTTAGATAATATCCAGGCACACTTCAGAATATTATGGATTACTGTATAAATAACTGGAACCCAAATTAATAGTACCCGAGGGGCTATTTTCAAATAACAGAAATTACCCCTATTTATGTACACTTTAAACAGTTGAAAAATATATACAGAAATAAAGGTAGAAATTGATCTTACAGTGGCATAAAGCATATTTGCAAGCTAAACCATGGTAGAGGGTCATCTTCACCTGGCGATCTTTCAATGTTAACTTGTGCCTGCTTCTGTTTTCTAGAAATCACACCATGTATATGCCTGACAATGTTTCTGTTACACATAAGCATATGACTTTAACTTTGAATTTTTTTCTGAGGTACACATTTGTTC
>NW_007195530.1:0-1156 GCF_000164805.1 Carlito syrichta | reverse complement strand
GACTGGAGTGCAGTGGCATGATCACGCTACTCCAACGTTGACTGCTGGGCTCCAATGATCCTTCCGCGTCAGCCTTCCAAGTGGCTGGAACTACATGTGCATGCTACCACAGTTGGCTAATTTTTAATTTATTGTAGAGTTGAGGTCTCGCCAAGTTGACCAGTCTGGTCTCAAAACTACAGGCTCAGGCATTCCACCCACCTCGACCTCTCAAAGTGCTGGGATTACAAGCTGATTTCACTGAGCTGGACCAACTGTTTTTAATGACAGCTTGTACGTGATCTTTGATGTTTCCCTGATTGAACTGTTTTCAATTTTATTAATTTAACTTTTCAGAATTTCAAGGTGTCATTTATAACGTCATTTCTCTGAAGCTTAATATTCTTGGAGGAAAAGCCTTGTCGTGCCTTTTAGCAGGAAAAATATGCAAATAAAGCAGTTTTTCTCTTTCCAATCTTCCACTTAAAAAAACAAAGACCTCCTCCAAAATGGTGATCCTCCAAAATGGTGAAGGGCAGTGCTGTTACCGGGGGATGAATGTTATTTGGGAGGTTGTCCTGAAAAACTGAGTGAAATGTTGCAAGAAAACAGAGAGGCCATGACACCGAGACTATCTTCAGAAGTAGTGTTTTATTAGCACCAGTGCTACTCAGTGGGCTAATGCTCCAAGGCTGAGCAACCCAGAGAAAGAGGAGAGAGGTTTTATATGTTAGCTTTCGTAAGGGGGTGGGGGGCAGGTTGTATGGCTATACTTTTTTCTTTGGAATTTGCAAGGTTGTACTTAGCAAAACCAGATTTTCAAAGAACAAACTGTCTCCAGGATGTGCTTAACAAGCAGGGGTTGTAAACTGATGACCTCACAAAGAGAGGATTTGGGGTAAGGTTGTGAATTGGTTACTATCTTGCATTTCCAGGAAAGCACCTTTATCCATCTTTGTTCAAACATTCTCTTCCTTTTAGCAGCATACTTTGCTGCTAACTAGTAGAGGCTGTTTAGTTTTCTCAAGCCTCATGTCTATCAGATTTGGAGCCTGCAGGTTGATCTTTAAAAGAAATAATTTTAACCGTTTTTAACCCCTCTCTGCCACTTTACGTTTTTAAACTTTGTGTGCTTTTTGTCCTGCTGCATTCTGTTGCCCTCCTGCCCCACTGATGG
>NW_007195529.1:0-764 GCF_000164805.1 Carlito syrichta | reverse complement strand
GATCAGAAGAGCCGGCTGCCTTGGGACCCATAGCACCAGGGCTCCAGGAACCGAGGCAGGTATCCTGTGCAGCTGGCGAGACCATGCGAAGCTTGGAGGAAGAGGTGACTGGGACTCGCCTGTGGGAAAGCTCGGACAGTCGGCAAGCTGGGAATGACAGGTTTGGGATCCCAGGATGTAGCCGGATCTTCAGAGCACTCGGGTGTGGGCGGCAGAGGAGGTGCATCCATGATCTGCCAGTCTTTGAGCCAAGTTGATTTTTAAACTGGTTTTAAGACTTTATGGAAAATTTGTTATGATTTGGCTGTTCTCTAAATGGGAGGAACTTGTTATGACTGAAAAAGACAGTTTCTTTATACTCTCCCCAAGCTCTGGGTTAGTCTCTTACCCTCCCACCTCCTATCCCTGGGGCACATTTACATAAGGGCAAGATCAAACAAATTCTACAGTGTCCACAGTTTCATTTCTTCCAAAATAATTCTCTAGTTTTGAAGCTCTGACATCATGAGGTCCCCAGTGAAGAGGGGGACATTCCTTGGGGACGCCATTTTCCCAGCACTGGGTGCAGAGACTCGCCACCAGGATGCAATGGGCCTGGTCTCCAACCTTTCAAAATGACCTTTCTCCATTGCCCAGATGGCAGGGACTCCAGGCAGCAAGGTGGAGGGCCTGACTGTTCCAGGCCGACCACCCCAGCCTGCCTCCGCCCCAACGTGGGCCCTGGTTTACCTGCATCGTAAGCACTCATGAGAACCTCTCACTTT
>NW_007195528.1:0-1370 GCF_000164805.1 Carlito syrichta | reverse complement strand
CCCTCTACTGCCAGGCCTCGATGAGCCATTTCCTGGCCTCCGAGGAGCCAGAAGGATAGGTTCGCACCATCACACCCGGATCTTTTGGGATTGAGGGTAGAGACCAGGTCTCGCCAAGGTGCCTGGGTTGGTCTCAATCTGTGGGCTCAAGCTGGCCACTGGTCTCAGCTTCCCAAAGCATTGGGATGATGAGGCAAAGCCCTTGAGCCTGACCTCGAAGCTTTATCAAAAAGGAATCTGTAGGCCTTGTGCAGTGGCCCATGCCAGAATCCCATGATCTGGGAGGCCGAGGAAGAAGGATGGCTGTAGCCCAGGAGCCCAAGGCCAGCCCGGGACACCCAGGGAGACCCCATCTCCACACCCATTCAAACAGGGATTCCAGGGTTGAGATGTCAATCATCCCAGCCATTCCAGAGACTGAGGTGAGAGGATTGCCAGAGCCTGTGATTTCAAGGTTGATGGTGAATGACGGTCATGTCACCTGGCCCCAGCCTGGGCCACAGAGCTAGACCCTGTCTCCAAAAATGTCAGAATCATACAGAGATTCTCAACTGTGCATGGTTATGGTTAGTTCACAGGGTGACTGGTTTTAGAAACAGGAAAAATGGGATTGGGGGGAAGAAATATTTCCAGGTTAGGGAACTGTCCCTGTCCTTTCTTGGCAGAATTTCCTTGTTGCCAAGTCAGAGGGTTGGTCTTCCTTGGGCACATTTCTCACCTTGGAGAGAAAAGTCAGCAGGAACCCCACCAGGGAGAATTGGGAAATCCCACACCAGAGCGGGAGCAGCCACTGGGGAGGGTAGGGACTGAAAGGTGTCGAGTTTTGTGGACCCTCACATGTGTGGGGGGTGGGGGAGAAAGGACTGAGGGCATAAGGTTTGCAGGAGAATGGAATTCTTTTTCTTTCTTTCTTTTCTTTCTTTCTTTCTTTCTTTCTTTCTTTCTTTCTTTCTTTCTTTCTTTCTTTCTCTTTCTTTCTTTCTTGCTTGCTTGCTTTTCTTTCCTCACTAGGTTGCCCAGGCTGCTCTAAAAACTCCCACCTCGGACCATTCCTCTGCCTGGGTCTCCCAAACTGCTGCGATCACAGGCTTTCCATTTGGTCGACATCCTGGTCTTCCTGCCTGCTCTTGAACTCTGGGCTGAAAGCAATCTTTCTGCTGACACCTGTCCTCACCCAAGGTTTTCTAGGTCTTGCTTGGGGTCGAGGGGGAAGTTTTCTATGGTGTCCAGTCTGGTCTCAAGCATGCGGGATCTGACCATCTTCCTGTATCATCCTCAATTGCCGAGGTGACAGGCATGAGTCCCCCCACTGTCCCCACCTCTCTTTCCCCGAGGTGGCCACTGGGAGGGGCGAGTGGAACAGCCCTGGG
>NW_007195527.1:0-556 GCF_000164805.1 Carlito syrichta | reverse complement strand
TCCTGGTCTTCCTGCCTGCTCTTGAACTCTGGGCTGAAGCAATCTTTCTGCTGACACCTGTCCTCACCCAAGGTTTTCTAGGTCTTGCTTGGGGTCGAGGGGGAAGTTTTCTATGGTGTCCAGTCTGGTCTCAAGCATGCGGGATCTGACCATCTTCCTGTATCATCCTCAATTGCCGAGGTGACAGGCATGAGTCCCCCCACTGTCCCCACCTCTCTTTCCCCGAGGTGGCCACTGGGAGGGGCGAGTGGAACAGCCCTGGGGAACAAGGCTGGCGAAGGTGTGGATGCCCCAGTGGAAACACACCCTTGTGACAAGCACTCCCCCTGTGAGGGCTTGGCAGTCGACTCCAGTCACCATCTCTGTGGACCTGGGTCATTTTGAGGAAGCGGGACACATGGTGGGTCCCCAAGAGGGGTGTGGAGGCCATGTGTGGGGACTCATGACTGTCATCCAGTACTCTGGCTGGCTAAGCCAAGAGGATGGCCTAAGCCCATGGATGCAATCCCAGCCTAAGCAGCTTGGTGAGACCTCCTCTCTACAAGAAGCCAAAAAC
>NW_007195526.1:0-812 GCF_000164805.1 Carlito syrichta | reverse complement strand
CAATGTCACCCTCATAGTGATCCTTTCGCCTCAGCCTTCCAGGTAGCCAGAACTCCAGGCGCGAGCCACCACATCCGGCTAATTTTTTTATTTATTGCAGAGTCGAGGTTTTGCCAAGTTTCCCAAGCTGGTCTTGAACCCACGGACTCAGGCGATTCACTCGCTTCGGCCTCCCAAAGTGCTGGGTTAACAGGCTGAGCCACCGAGTCCTGCCAGATACTTGGTTTTTAAAATTATTTAGCTGCTGCTGAAACAGATTATTTCCCTCATTCTGTTAAAAAAGTTAACATACGTAACACATTTTGACCAATGCCTGGTGTATAGTAAGCAATATCGAATGTAATAGGCTATATTTGTTTCCTCAAATGGAAGCTTGGCTCTTTGAAGATTTTAAAATGAGGCAATATAGCTTTCTAGATTTAAAACATTGTACTTACTCTAAAACATATTATTTAAAATATACGAGTCAAAGTAATAATGAATTCATTTCAGATTGAAATGGTTGATTACATACTTTTTCATAACTTTCTAGATTTAAAGTATTGTACATATTCTAAAACATATAACAAAATATACATGCCAAAGTAATAATCATACATTGATTTGAGATTACAGTGATTGGTTACATACATTTTTCAAATGCTGGGCTATATTACAAATTTGACTCCTTATGCCAGAAATAGATAACTCATGTTGTATCACTTTATCTAAATTTTATAAAACATAATTATGTGCTTTAGTTATAGCCATTTGTGTTATACATACGGTGAGTGTTTGAGTGTTTTGTTTTTTGAACTTATGAAGTAACTCTG
>NW_007195525.1:0-916 GCF_000164805.1 Carlito syrichta | reverse complement strand
TTCAAATCCCTTCGACCTCAATAAAGGAAGGTTGTATTATGGCTACTTTTATACTGCTTAGTGCGGAATTTTCCTTTGTTGAGTTTTGTTGAAATGACATTTACGTTTTGTACGTCGTGCTACACATGTTTCCCAGAAATCAATCCCACTTGGCATGGTTTCTAATTGAATTCATTTACTATACGTGGCTGAGGATTGGTGTCCGAAATGCCGATGAATGCCTTCCAATGAATAATTGAAGAAAAAGCCTAGAGATTCCACACCTGCACCAACAGTATGGGAGCTCGGTGGACATCCGCTCGGAGAACAATCCTAGCCCATGATAGCTGCTGCTTTCCAAAAGTTCTTCAAAGTCCCTGGAAGTTGTCCTAATTTAGGCAGCCAAGCCACCAGAAAGGTTTGGTCTCCGAGAGAGCATTGAGAGTAGGTGGCACATGGCCATGACCTATCCCCACCCCGAGCTGTACATGACGAAAGGTCTGCTTGGTTGAGTGTGGCCGAGAAGATGATGCTGTGTCTTCCCTCAGCTCCCAGACCGGAGAGTCAGTGTCTTCTTCCTTCCAGCTCTGAGTCATGGAGGCTCCGTTCCTGGCAAGTGAGTCCGAGAGGCTGGGGCTTCCTTCCCCCATCTGTTGCCCACTCACAGGATTGGAGCTCTGTGCAGGGCCGGGCAGGCCGGGACAGTGGGGTTCAGATTGTCTTCACGCTGCTTTTCTTGTAGAGCAGAGGTTACATGCTGGTGGCGATCACCCGTTAGGACCTGGACACCTGGCCTCACTCAGCACCCACCCCTGAAGCATGGATGTCACTCCAAGAGAAGTGGGTCTCTGTCCTTCCCGTTGGCTCCCGCGCATGGGTTTGGAGAAGGTTTTCCTCGCAGTAGAGGCACTGTCTATGATCACAGCACTCTGAAATT
>NW_007195524.1:0-786 GCF_000164805.1 Carlito syrichta | reverse complement strand
CCTGCACCAACAGTATGGAGCTCGATGGACATCCACTCGGAGAACAATCCTAGCCCATGATAGCTGCTGCTTCCCAAAAGTTCTTGAAAGTCTCTGGAAGTTGTCTAATTTAGGCATCCAAGCCACCAGACAGGTTTGGTCTCCGAGAGAGCCTTGAGAGTAGGTGGCACATGGCCATGACCTATCCCCACCCCGAGCTGTACATGCCGAAAGGTCTGCTTGGTTGAGTGTGGCCGAGAAGATGATGCTGTGTCTTCCCTCCGCTCCCAGACCGGAGAGTCAGTGTCTTCTTCCTTCCAGCTCTGAGTCATGGAGGCTCCGTTCCTGGCAAGTGAGTCCGAGAGGCTGGGGCTTCCTTCCCCCATCTGTTGCCCACTCACAGGATTGGAGCTCTGTGCAGGGCCGGGCAGGCCGGGACAGTGGGGTTCAGATTTTCTTCACGCTGCTTTTCTTGTAGAGCAGAGGTTACAAGCTGGTGGCGATCACCTGTTAGGACCTGGACACCTGACCTCACTCAGCACCCACCCCTGAAGCATGGATGTCACTCCAAGAGAAGTGGGTCCCTGTCCTTCCCGTTGGCTCCCGCGCATGGGTTTGGAGAAGGTTTTCCTTGCAGTAGAGGCACTGTCTATGATCACAGCACTCTGAAATTCTCACTACAAGGTTTGGCTACTTTTCAAGGAGACTATGTGGCAAGAACAAATGCCAGGGTGCTCTCCGCAAAGTTGAGTGGTGAATGTTGGTGGTGGGAAGTAAAGGAAACTTATAGAACCCTAAGGAAGCAAG
>NW_007195523.1:0-817 GCF_000164805.1 Carlito syrichta | reverse complement strand
TTTGTTCTTTTTTATGGCTGCGTAGTATTCCATCGTGTATACGTAACACATTTTTTAATCCAGTCCTCTTTTGATGGGCAGCATGGTTGTTTCCAGGTTCTTGCTATTGTGAACAATGCTGCAATAAACATACGTGTGCAGGTATCTTTTTTATAGATTGATTTGAGTTCTTCAGGGTATATTCCCAGTAGGGGGATTGCGGGGTCATATGGAAGGTCGATTTTTAGAGCTTTTAGGAATCGCCACACTGCTTTCCACAGAGGTTGCACTAGTTTACACTCCCACCAACAGTGTAGAAGTGTTCCCTTTTCACCACACCCTCTCCAGCGCTGTTATTTTTTGAGTTGTTGATAATTGCCATTCTGACTGGAGTTAGGTGGTATCTCAGTGTGGTTTTGATTTGCATCTCCCTGATGATTCGGGAGGTTGAGCATTTCTTCATATGTTTGTTGGCTGCTTGGATGTCTTCTTTTGTGAAGTGTCTGTTCATATCTTTTGCCCATTTTATAATGGGGTTGTTTGTTTTCTTCTTTTCAGTACATTTCAGTTCCTTGTAGATCCAGGATGTTAAGCCTCTGTCAGACCTAGAGTTGGCAAATACTTTTTCCCAGTCTGTAGGCTGTCTCCCTGCTCTCTTGATGGTTTCTTTGGCTTTGCAGAAGCTTGTCAGTTTAACAAGGTTCCATTTGTCTATCTTCTGTCTTATGACCTGTGGGTTTTGGGTTTTATACAGGAATTGGATGCCAGTTCCGATTTCCATGAGGGTATTTCCTTCCTTTTCTAAGGTTCTTATGGTTTGAGGTTTTACATTAGGTCT
>NW_007195522.1:0-769 GCF_000164805.1 Carlito syrichta | reverse complement strand
GTACTCACTCATAAGTGGACCTTGACCGACCATCTTAATAAAAAAAAAAAGATTTCAGAGTTGGTAAATCGGAGGGGAGGGGGAGGGGCAGGATTTGCAGTAGTAGCGTTCTGTCGGAAGAGCGGGGAAGTTCGGGGACAGGCCTGACCCACAAGGGTTCCTGTAAAATGAATATTAATATATTTCACCCTGAATTGTACCCTACATCTTTCAAATTACAAATGAAGAAGAAAACGTTTATACCAGATCCCTGAATCCATGGCCAGTCATTGGAAAGAAATTCTTGTTTCTATAGCCTTAATCACTTTTTTCCACACCCAAATAAAAACACATACCCTTGTTTTATTGAAATGTGCTTAGATAAAATATCCTATTGCTGATTTTTTAATTAACTTATTTTTGAAATATATCCCAGTTGACTCATTCGATATGTTTCATTGAGTATAGATAGCAACTGTATACTACTGCTTAAAATGAATTGTCCCGATTTGTGTCTTTTTCCCTGCAGCGGTATGTGTAGATTTCTGGCATGCTTCCTTTCTGACCATGTTTGCGTTTTCTCATGTGTTAGTGTTACGTTGGAGTTGTTGAAATGTATCAGACACCTACTCTGCACAATGAATGGTACCTGCTGTCAATCTCTGTATTGTGGGGGAGGGGCTCCGGGTCTCTCGCCATCGCGAGGTTGCAGTGCCTCGCTTCGCGTCACGTCCGCGTCACCTTCTGGGTTGACGTGATCCTTCCTCAGAATCCGGTCTGCGAGCACCGA
>NW_007195521.1:0-865 GCF_000164805.1 Carlito syrichta | reverse complement strand
GTGTTACGTTGGAGTTGTTGAAATGTATCAGACCCCTACTCTGCACAATGAATGGTACCTGCTGTCAATCTCTGTATTGTGGGGGAGGGGCTCCGGGTCTCTCGCCATCGCGAGGTTGCAGTGCCTCGCTTCGCGTCACGTCCGCGTCACTTTCTGGGTTGACGTGATCCTTCCTCAGAATCCGGTCTGCGAGCACCCAGGCGAAACGCGGTTCCGCCTCCAGGTCCCCGGCCTCCCACGGAGTGCTTCGGACTCCCGCGCTGCGGGACCCCAGAGTGTGGCTCGCTGCGACTGGGACGACCGCGGAGCTGGGCCCCCCGCTGGCCGCGGAGCTGGGCCCCCCGCAGGCGACGGAGCTGGGCCCGCCCTACCACGTCGAGGGAACCTCAGTCAGGCCGCTCTTGGACATGGACCCTTAACCGTGAGTTCACAGACTCTTCTTTCCTTGTATTTTCTTTCCTGTGTTGCGGCTTTTGCCGGAAGTGGAACTGCTGGATTATGCATGAGAGTATCCCGTTTTCTGAGAAGTGTGTGTGGAAAGACTGCCCTATTCCCACGGAATGTATGTGGCCATCAATGTGTCCACTGATTCCGCAGTGTTCGTTCTGTTCCATGGATCAGTAGTTAGGGTTTTATACCATTGCCTCTCTGTTTGGTTTATTAGACTTTGGTGAAAGCAGAAAGTGTAAAACCCTAAACTTTGTCCATTTTGAAGACAGTTTGGGCTATTGCAGGTCTCATGCCATTCTACTGAAATACAAGACATTTGGGTTTGGGTAGAGATTTCCTTTTGTTTGTAATGCTTTGTGTAGCAGTAGCACCTTCCAATATCACGGTTTTTATTTATTGAACCCAGTATTCCTTT
>NW_007195520.1:0-1221 GCF_000164805.1 Carlito syrichta | reverse complement strand
ATATAACAACTCAAAAAATAACAGGTGCTGGAGAGGGTGTGGAGAAAAGGGAACACTTCTACACTGTTGGTGGGAGTGTTAATTAGTGCAACCTCTGTGGAAAGCAGTGTGGCGATTCCTAAAAGCTCTAAATACCTACCTCCCATACGACCCCGCAATTCCCCTACTGGGAATATATCTGGAAGAACACAAATCACTCTACAAAAAAGACACCTGCACACGTATGTTTATCGCAGCATTGTTCACAATAGCAAGAACCTGGAAGCAACCATTCTGCCCACCAAAAGAGGATTGGATTAGAAAAATGTGGTACATATACACGATGGAATACTACGCAGCCATAAGAAAGAATAAAATCATGAATTTTGCAGCAACCTGGAGGGAATTAGAGTCTATAATACTGAGTGACCTCTCACAAAAACAAAGGTCCGAGTATCATATGTTCTCACTCATATAATGGACCTTGAACATCCAATCTATTACTATAAGAAAATGACTGACAGTAGTGGGAAACTATGGGGGGGAGGGAGATGGGATTAATGAGCAAATATCTGTCTGGGGATGGGGAAGCACCTCTAATCAATAGGGTGCCTGAATGAAACGTATTTGTATATCTAACCCTTAACTGTACCCCACAACATCATAATAAAAAAAATTGATTATTAAAATAATAATAATAAACTCCAAACAACAGAGAAGTCTAGCGAAATAAAGAAGATTTATCCTCAACCCCATCACCCCTAAAAGAACAGTATTGCGTGAATATTTCTGGTTTGTTTTTAAACACATACATTTTAACTGTACAATATTGTCAGAGCTGCTTCACAAATAGATGACTTTGAAACCTACCTGGAGAAACAAGGCTGGAAGACACAGAAACAATGCTCACATCTGAGGTTTAGCCTACGTGAAGAACTGTTTCGGTTCCTGAAATATCCTCAGAAATGAAGTACAACTTCAGGAGTGTGGAGGGATGATCGAGGGACAGGCCTATGTGTCCTTTTTTCTGTTCCTTCAACAGCATTTTGAAAAGTCTTTTGTAGGCCAAGCATTAGTTACTCTAGGCTCTGAGGTATTGGTAGTAAACAAAATGAACCAATGTTCCCTGTCCTTCTGATTCCAAGAAAATATTGATGATGTAAGGGAAAAAAAGACAAAAAGACAAAAAGTAGGTAGATGTTCCAAATGATCAAATTTTTTGAAGTTATTACTCTAATTTTT
>NW_007195519.1:0-716 GCF_000164805.1 Carlito syrichta | reverse complement strand
GGATGGGGAGCACCTCTAATCAATAGGGTGCCTGAATGAAACGTATTTGTATATCTAACCCTTAACTGTACCCCACAACATCATAATAAAAAAAATTGATTATTAAAAAAATAATAATAAACTCCAAACAACAGAGAAGTCTAGCGAAATAAAGAAGATTTATCCTCAACCCCATCACCCCTAAAAGAACAGTATTGCGTGAATATTTCTGGTTTGTTTTTAAACACATACATTTTAACTGTACAATATTGTCAGAGCTGCTTCACAAATAGATGACTTTGAAACCTACCTGGAGAAACAAGGCTGGAAGACACAGAAACAATGCTCACATCTGAGGTTTAGCCTACGTGAAGAACTGTTTCGGTTCCTGAAATATCCTCAGAAATGAAGTACAACTTCAGGAGTGTGGAGGGATGATCGAGGGACAGGCCTATGTGTCCTTTTTTCTGTTCCTTCAACAGCATTTTGAAAAGTCTTTTGTAGGCCAACATTAGTTACTCTAAGCTCTGAGGTATTTGGTAGTAAACAAAATGAACCAATGTTCCCTGTCCTTCTGAATCCCAGAAAATATTGATGATGGAAGGGAAAAAAAGACAAAAGACAAAAAAGTAGGAGATGTTCCAAATGATCAAATTTTTTGAAGTTATTACTCTAATTTTTTTATTAGCCATGAATCTTATGAGAGTTCATGGTAAATAAAATACTTATGATAACCA
>NW_007195518.1:0-699 GCF_000164805.1 Carlito syrichta | reverse complement strand
AGAGGGCCTTTGCGTACGAGCGTGAAACCTCCGTGATTCACGGAGAGAAATCTGCAAGACATAGTGCCGCAATGAGTGACACAAGTGCTCCACAGTCACGAGCAGGAGAGCATTATGTGTGGATGGGGAGAATTCTAAGTTGTTTTTCCCTATGGCGTTTAAACCTAATAAGGACTACCAAGGCTGTGCCGTTTTCATTGCTGAGTAAGCACGGAGAGCCTCTGTTACACTGGGGGTGAAGCTGGGTCTTCCTGGGGACACGCTATTGAAGCCTGCGCTGCACTGCACTTCATTGGCAGTCTGTATACACTGGCTTTGTGCGTGCTCTCCTCCCTGATTCTCAGAGCTCTCCTGTATATGCACTACTCTAGGCGGGGAGCATTTGGTGACCAGAGTGCAACTTCAGCTGCTGCACTGACTGGATCCAGATCTCCACAGCCATGGGTAGCCAAGCATGCTTCATTCAGCGGAGAATGCTGAAAAGTTTTCTCTTTTGACACGGGCGTCTCACACGGAATACAATGGCTCTGCGGGTTCATTTGCCAACGAGGCCCGAGAGCCATTGTTTGCTTTCCGGAAAACAACAGTCTCCCATGGGAGACATTCCTCCAAACGGCACGTCCCTGAATGGGGGGGCAACAAGTATTATAGTGGCTTGGTCTTTGGCGTGACGCCTGATTCTCCCTGTTTTTCAGCGTG
>NW_007195517.1:0-1334 GCF_000164805.1 Carlito syrichta | reverse complement strand
CGTTTCAGGGCTCAACAGAAGGCAAGCACTGCTTTTCTACAAGTGAGTGTGTAGCACTCATTTCACTCAGTCTGACACCATTGACATGCTCATTCCTACATGTGAAGTATCGACATAACATGCTCGGCTATGCTCATTCAAGCCGTACCTTGAGAATCGTGTATTACACCGTACAGCACACAAGAATCAAACTACTGGAAAATACATCACAATGCAGTAAACATTTGACACAGCATTCCCCAAGCTGATGCACACTCACAGCCAGCAAACCAAGCCTGTCAGCTCTTCCTCGTAAATGCCAACGGAAGAGCAATGGCTTTGGATAGGAGACGGACAGGTCAAATCAAAAACACTTTAGAATTCAGTAGGTGAACAAATCATGCTTTCCCAAAGATGACAGCGAACCGGTCATGTCGCTCAGTGTGGCACCATGGAGTTGTGCACTTTGTATACAGGAAACGTTGCATACAGCTCTGCTAGGCCTTTGCATTCAATGTAGCATACAGCTCTGCTAGGCCTTTGCATTCAATGTAGGATAATACACGCTGAAAAACAGGGAGAATCAGGCGTCACGCCAAAGACCAAGCCACTATAATTCTTGTTGCCCCCCCATTCAGTGACGTGCCGTTTGGAGAAATACACGCTGAAAAACAGGGAGAATCAGGCGTCACGCCAAAGACCAAGCCACTGTAATACTTGTTGCCCCCCCATTCAGTGACGTGCCGTTTGGAGGAATGTCTCCCATGGAAGACTGTTGTTTTCCGGAAAGCAAACAATGGCTCTCGGGCCTCGTTGGCAAATGAACCCGCAGAGCCATTGTATTCCGTGTGAGACGCCCGTGTCAAAAGAGAAAACTTTTCAGCATTCTCCGCTGAATGAAGCATGCTTGGCTACCCATGGCTGTGGAGATCTGGATCCAGTCAGTGCAGCAGCTGAAGTTGCACTCTGGTCACCAAATGCTCCCCGCCTAGTATAGTGCATATACAGGAGAGCTCTGAGAATCAGGGAGGAGAGCACGCAGAAAGCCAGTGTATACAGACTGCCAATGAAGTGCAGTGCAGCGCAGGCTTCAATAGCGTGTCCCCAGGAAGACCCAGCATCACCCCCAGTGTAACAGAGGCTCTCCGTGCTTACTCGGCAATGAAAACGGCACAGCCTTGGTAGTCCTTATTAGGTTTAAACGCCATAGGGAAAAACAACTTAGAATTCTCCCCATCCACACATAATGCTCTCCTGCTCGTGACTGTGGAACACTTGTGTCACTCATTGCGGCACTATGCCTTGCAGATTTCTCTCCGTGAAACACGGAGGTTTCACGCTCGTACGCAAAGGCC
>NW_007195516.1:0-1306 GCF_000164805.1 Carlito syrichta | reverse complement strand
GAATCAGGGCGTCACGCCAAAGACCAAGCCACTGTAATACTTTGTTGCCACCCCCATTCAGTGACGTGCCGTTTGGAGGAATGTCTCCCATGGAAGACTGTTGTTTTCCGGAAAGCAAACAATGGCTCTCGGGCCTCGTTGGCAAATGAACCCGCAGAGCCATCGTATTCCGTGTGAGACGCCCGTGTCAAAAGAGAAAACTTTTCAGCATTCTCCGCTGAATGAAGCATGCTTGGCTACCCATGGCTGTGGAGATCTGGATCCAGTCAGTGCAGCAGCTGAAGTTGCACTCTGGTCACCAAATGCTCCCCGCCTAGTATAGTGCATATACAGGAGAGCTCTGAGAATCAGGGAGGAGAGCACGCACAAAGCCAGTGTATACAGACTGCCAATGAAGTGCAGTGCAGCGCAGGCTTCAATAGCGTGTCCCCAGGAAGACCCAGCTTCACCCCCAGTGTAACAGAGGCTCTCCGTGCTTGCTCAGCAATGAAAACGGCACAGCCTTGGTAGTCCTTATTAGGTTTAAACGCCATAGGGAAAAACAACTTAGAATTCTCCCCATCCACACATAATGCTCTCCTGCTCGTGACTGTGGAGCACTTGTGTCACTCATTGCGGCACTATGTCTTGCAGATTTCTCTCCGTGAAACACGGAGGTTTCACGCTCGTACGCAAAGGCCCTCTACGGAAAGGAACACAAATCAAGGGGAAAGAGTGAGAATGAGGTATTACAGCAGGCGGCAATGAAGAATAATAGTCACAGCAAAGAGGTGACACTGCAGCACACATTGGGCACAGACTTAAGCCAGGAAGGTGCCCGTGCACCCCAGGCCTGAGAAAGGCCACTCCGACCAGCAATCCACAGTCTCATTGCTTTCCCTGACAGGAGAGGGTGTCAAGAAAGAGCAATTCAGAATTCCCCCGGGTCACACATAATGCCTTCCCACAAGTAACTGTGAATGTCTCAGATCCCTCATTGTGGCACAGGGGAGATGAGCATTCCCGCATGGGAGAGGTTGACAAGCCGCACGCCCAAGCAGTCACCCTGTAGAGCGTAAGATACACGAAAGGGAACAAGTGGGAAGGAGGAATGACAGCACGCACAATCAGTGCCAGAACCTCACAGTGCAGCACACTTCTCACACAGCACTTTCCAAGGGAGACGGACATTCAAAACAAGCACCACCAAGGCAGTCAGCTCTTTTCCGTCAATGCGTTTGGCAGAGCCATTGTGTATCCTCCCACACAAAAATTTGAAAGGGAGAAACTATTTCAGAATGCACCCAGGAAATTCACCAAGTAATGC